>NW_024082065.1:199889-269107 GCF_003009895.1 Hyaena hyaena | reverse complement strand
AACCACACTGAGATACCATCTTGCGTCAGTCAGAGTGGCTAAAATGAGCAAATCAGAGAACTCTAGATGCTGGTCAGGATGTGGAGAAATGGGCACCCTCCTACACTGTTGGTGGGAATGTATACTGGTGAAGCCCCTTTGGAAAACAGTTTGGAGGTTCCTCAGGAACCTAACAATAGAACTCCCCTAGGACCAAGCAATAGCACTGCTAGGAATTTACCCAAGGGATACAGAAATGCTGATGCATAGGAGCACATGGACCCCAATGTTCATAGCGGCACTCTCACCAATAGCTAAAACACGGAAAGAGCCTAAGTGTCCATCCATAGACGAATGGATCAAGAAGATGTGGTTTATCTATACCATGGAATACTACATGGCAATGAGAAACAATGAAATCTGGCCATGTGTAGCAACATGGATGGACCTTGAGGGTGTTAGGCTGAGCGAAATAAGTCAGGCAGAGAAGGACAAATATCATATGTTTGCACGTATAGGAGGATTAGGAGGAACTTAACGGAGGACCAAGGGGGAGAAGAAGGGGGGAAATGGTGGGGGAAAGGGAGAGAGTCATACCAAGAGGGACTCTTGAATGCTGACAAAAACTGAGGACTGATGGATGTGGGGGGGTGGATGGGCATGGAGGAGGGCACTTGTGGGGATGAGCACTGGGTGTTATGTGGAAACTAATTTGACAATAAACTATTTGTAAAAAAAAAAAAAAATGAGAAGCAGACAGGATACATTTCAATCCAGGAGAGGATTAAGGAGGTAATCATGACAGAATAGTAGGTGATATTTTAGGTCAAATGTAGCCTTTAAGTATTTCTCATATCCTAGCATGTAGTTGACTACCTACATAAAGACCAGGTCTAACCCCTCATGGTGAAAAATAAATAGAGGCCCAGAAATGTATTTCCAAGTTTTGCCTTCCATTGTTCAATAATGAAGACAATAAAAACATCGTTTTAACTGAGAAGTCAATGAGTCTGAATACAAGCTTGCATGCTCAAAAATTCCTGCAATCCTGTTCTTTCAGCATTCTTATTATAACACCCACAATGGCCACTTCCTTAATATAACCTCCAGAAACCATTAGCTCTCTCTTTAATTGTTTTTCAATAGACTTTAGTTTTTAGAACATTTTTTAGGTTCTCAATAAAATTGAGCAGAAAGTACAGAGAGTTCCCATATATCCCCTGATGCTACACATGCATAGCCTCCTCTACTATCAACATCATGCACTAGAGTGATATGTTTGTTACCATTGATGAACCCACATTGACACATCATTATCACTCAAAGACCATAATTTACATTATAGTTCACTCGTGGTGTACATTCAACAGGTTTAGACAAATGTAGAAGGACATGTATTCACCATTGTAATTTCATACAGAATAGTTTCACTACCCTAGGATTCTTATGTGCTCCTATTCATCTCTCCCTGACCCCTAGGCCCTAGAAACTACTGATTTTTTTTTTTACGTTCTCAATAGTTTTGTCTTGTTCAGAATGGCATATAGTGCAAATTATATAGTAAATAGCCTTTTCAGATTGGCTTCTTTCACTTAGTAATATGCAATTAAGTTTAGTCCATGTCTATTCATGGCTTGAAGGCTCATTTCTTTTGAGCACTAAAGGATATTCCATTGTCTGGATTTATCAGTTTATTTGTCCATTCCCCCAGTGGAGGACATTTTGGCTGCTTCCAAATTTTTACAATGATGAATAAAGCTGCTATAAACACACTTGTGCAGGTTTTTGTGTTGTCATGAGTTTCAACTCATTTGAGTAAGTACCAAGGAGTGTGATTGCTAGAGTGTATGGTAAAAGTATATTTCATTTTGTGAAAACCATCAAACTGTCTTCCAAACTGACTGTAACACTTTGTATTCCCATCAACAATGAAATAGAGTTTCTGTTTTTCTACATCCACATCCAACATTTGGTATTGTCAGTGTTATAGATTTTGGCTGTACTAATAGATGTATAGTGATCCCACTGTTGTTTTAGTTTGCAGTTCCCTAATTACACATGATGTTGAGTACATTTTCATAGGCCAATTTTCCATTTGTATACCTTCTTTGGTGAGATGAATGTTCAGATCTTTTTGCCCATTTTATTATCTGGGTTGTTCATTTTCTTGTTGAGTTTTAAGAGTTCTTCATATATTTTGGATGACAGCCCTTTATCAGATGTGTGTTTTGTAAATATTTTATCCCAGTCTGTTTCTGGATTGTCTTCTTATTCTCTTGCAGAACAGAAGCTCTTCATTTTAATATCAATTATTTATTTTCATGGATCATGCCTTTGGAGTTGTATCTAGAAAGTCATTGCCAAACTTAAGTTCATCTAGATTTTCTAAGTTATCTCCTAGAATTTTTATAGTTTTGAGTCTTATATTTATGTATATGACTCATTTGGAATTAATTTTTGTACAAGGTATAGGCTCTGTCTAGATACTTTTTTTTTACATGAGGATGTTCTGTTGTTTCAGCACCATTTATTGAAAAGACTGTTCTTCACTGTATTGTTTTTGATCCTTTGTCAAATAGCAGTTGACTATATTTGCATGGAGCTATTTCTGAGCTCTGTCTTCTGTTTGACTTGTCTATTTGTCTAGTCTGTTAACAAAACCACACTGTCTTGATTAATGTAGCTTTATGGTAAATCTTGAAATCAGGTAGTGTCAGTCCTCTGGCTTTGTTCTTCTTCATGAATATTATGTTGGCTATTTCTGGGTCTTATGCATATAAATTTTAGAATAAATCTTTATATAATCTTTAAAACTTTATAATTAGTTTATTGATATCCACAAAATAACTTACTGGGGTTTTCTTTACCTTTAAAACTTTCCATTTTGAGACGTGGGTCTGAGAAATAGAATGGGCAATAGGAATATTTCTAAGTAATCCTACTCAACAAGCCTGATTTCGCATAACCTGGATAATCAAATATTCCCACAATTGTGTTTTTTCTATGTAAATCAAGATACATGCCTTAGTAGCAAATGATGATACCCACAAGAATTGCTAAAATTAAAAAAAACTTTCAAAATTAAGTGTTGGTTAAGATGTGGAGCAACTGGAATTCTTGTACACTGCTAGTAGAAGTGTAAATTGGTATAACTACTTTAGAAAACTTCTCTGTTTTGATTAAAGCTGAATATATGCTTAACCTATGACCCAGAAATTCTACACCCAATAAAATTGCATACATACAGTCATCAGAAGCATGTACAAGAAATCTCACAGCAGCATTATATCAGAGCCATAAAATGAATGTTTATTAACAGGAAAATAGATACGTAAAGTAAACTATATTCAGACAATTCTATGCCTCACAGTTATGAAAATTAACAAAAAAAAACTACCATAGGCAATAGCATGAATGAATCTCACAAACATAATGGATGAAAGCTCTCCAACACATAAGACTGCATACCATTTGATTACAGTTATATAAGGTTCAAAAAAACCCTAATCTATGCTAATAAATAGTAATTAGCCATGGAGAAAAGGGGATAATGAGTGATAAGGCAAATGAGGGGGACTTTTTGAGTTTGAGTAATTTCTATTTCTTGACTCAGGTGATGATTACACAGGTCTTTTCATTCTGTGAAAATTAATTGAGCTGTATGCTTGCAATTTGTGTACTGTTTGGAATACACTCTGTATTTCAATAAAAACATTTATTAAAGGGGCGCCTGGGTGGCTCAGTGGGTTGAGCGTCTGACTTCGGCTCAGGTCATGATCTCGCAGTTCATGCATGGGTTCGAGCCCTGCATCAGGCTCTGTGCTGACAGCCAGTTCAGAGCCTGGAGCCTGTTTCGGATTCTGTGTCTCCCTCTCTCTCTGACCCTCCCCTGCTTGCTCACTCTCTCTCTCTCTCTCTCTCTCAGAAATAAATTTAAAAAATTAAAGAAAACATTTATTAAAGAAACCTTTAGGCAATTTAGTTGGATCTATTTAAATCTTGTAAAAGCTATCAGAATATCTGTGACAGGAAATCGACAGTGTTTCAAAAGCTTACTTATTGGGAACAAGTAAACCATTCAATGGACTTATATCATAAACTAGGGATTGCCATTTTATAGATGATGTTGGATTGGAACATTGGTGTGTCTGATTTCAAAGCCCAAAGTCATAGCCACTACATATACTATCTTCTATTATGTTTAAATACTCTTTTACTTATTTTTTTATAGTTTCACATTTTTATTTAAATATTAGTTAGTTAGAATATAGTTTCAGGAGTAGAATTAAGTGATTTATCACATATATCACAGCCAGTGCTCATCAAAATTACCCACTTTAATACTCATCACCCATTTAACTGATCCAGCTGCCGATCTCCCTTCCAGAATCCCTCAGTTTGTTTTCTATAGTTAAGTCTGTTTTCTGATTTGCCTCTTTTCCCCCCTACGTTCATCTGTTTCGTTTCTTAAATTCCGCATGAATGAAACCATATGGTATTTGTTTTTCTCTGACTGACTTATTTTGCTTAGCATAATATGCTCTAGCTCTATCCACATCGTTGCAAATGGCAAGATATCATTCATTTTTATGGCTGAGTAATATTCCTCTGTGTGTGTGTGTTTGTGTGTGTGTGTGTGTGTGAACACCATTTCTTCTTTATCTTTTGATCAGTCGATGGACACTTGGGCTCTTTCCATAATTTAGCTTTTGTTGATAATGATACTATAAAGATTGGGGTGCATGTGCCCCAGAGATTCTGTATTTTTGTATCTTTTCGGTAAGTACCTAGTAGTGCAATTGCTAGATTGTACAATAGTTCTATTTTTAACATTTGTGGAACCTCTGTATGGTTTTCCAGAGGAGCTGCACCAGTTTGCATTCCAGCAACTGTTTAACAGGGTTCTCCTTTCCCTACATCCTTGCTAACATCTGCTGTTTCCTGTGTCATTAATTTTAGCCATTTTAGACAGGTGTGAGGTGATATTGTAGTTTTGATTTGTATTTCCCAGATGATGAGTGCTGTGGAGCATCTTTTCATGTGTCTGTTAGCCATTTTATGACTTCTTTGGAAAAATTTCTATTTATGTCTTCTGCCTATTTACTAACTGGATTATCTGTTGTTTGGGTACTGTGTTTGATTAGTTCTTTATAGATTTTGGATACTAACCCTTTCTCAATGTGTCATTTGCAAATATCTTCTCCCATTCTGAAGATTGCCTTTTAGTGTTATCGATTGATTCCTTTGCTGTGCAGAAGCTTTTTATCTTGTTGACGTCCCAACAGTTCATTTTTCCTTTTGTTACCCTTGCCTCCAGAAATGTATCTAGTAAAGAAGTTGCTACAGCTGATGTCAAAGAGGCTATTGCCTATGTTCTCCTCCAGGATTATTAATGGTTTCTTGTCTCATATTTAGGTCATTCAACCATTTTGAATTCACATTTGTGTATGGTGTAAGAAAGTGGTCCAGTTTCATTCTTTTGCATATTTCTCTCCAGGTTTCCCAACACAATTTGTGGAAGAAACTGTCTTTTTTCCATTGGATATTCTTTCCTCCCTTGTAGATAAGTTCACCATATAGTTGTGGGTCAATTCCTGGGTTTTCTATTCCGTTCCACTAATCTACATATCTGTCTTTGTGCCAGGACCATACTGTCTTGATCACTACAGCTTTGTAATATAACCAAAACCTGGAATTGCGATGCCTCCAGCTTTGCTTTTCTTTTTCAACATTGCTTTGGATATTCGAGGTCTTTCGTGGTTCCATGCAAATTTTAGGGTTGTTTGTTTTAGCTCTGTGAAAAATGCTAATGGGATTTTGATAGGGATTGTATTAAATGTGTAGATTGCTTTGGGTAGTATTGACATTTTAACAATATTTGTTCTTCTAATCTATGAGCATGGAAAGTTTTCCATTTCTTTGTGTCATTTTCAATTTCTTTCTTCAGTATTCTGTAGTTTTCAAAGTGCAGATCTTATACCTCTTTAGGTAGGTTTATTCCTAGAAATATTATGGGTTTTGGTGTGTTTATAAATGGGACCGAGTCCTTGGATTCTCTTTCTATACATTTCTTGTATAGAAATGCAATAGATTTCTGTACATTAATTTTGTATCCTGTGACTTTACTGAATTCACGTATCAGTTCTAGGAATTTTTGTGGGGAATCTTTCGGGTTTTCTACATAGAGTACCATGTGGTCTGCAAATAATGAACGTTTGACTTCTCCCTTGCTTATTTGCATGCCTTTTATTTCTTTTTGTTTTCTGATTGCTAAGGCTAGGACTTCCAGTACTATGTTAAATAACAGTGGTGAGAGTGGGCATCCCTGTCTCGTTCCTGACCACAGAGGAAAAACTCTCACTTTTTCCCCATTGAGGATGATATGGGCAGTTGCTTTTTTGTATATGGACTTTATGATGTTGAAGTATATTCCCTCTATCCTCAAATTGTTCAGGATTTTTATCAAGATTGGATGCTGTACTGTGTCAAATGCTTTTTCTGCATCTGTTGAGAGGATCATATGGTTCTTATCCTTGCTTTTATTCATGGGGTTTATTATGTTGATTGATTCATGAATATTGAACCACACTTGCAGCCCACTTGATCAAGGTGAATGATTTCTCTTAATGTACTATTGGGTTCGATTTGCTAGTATTTTGTTGAGAATTTTTGCATCCATGTTCAGCAGGGAAATTGGCCTGGAATTACCTTTTGTAGTAGGGCCTTGTCTGGTTTTGGAATCAGGGTAATTCTGGCCTCATGGAAGGAGTTTGAAAGTTTTAATTCCATTTCTATTTTTTTGCAACAGTTTGAAAAGAATAGATATTAACTCTTCTTTAAATGTTTGGTAGAAGTCCCCTGTGAAACCATCTAACCCAGGAGTTTTGTTTGTTGGGAGATTGAGATTTTTAATTACTGATTCAACTACTTTGCTGGTTATCAGTCTGCCCAAGTTTTCTATTTCTTCCTATTTCAGTCTTTTTTTTTTTGTTTATATATTTCTAGGAATTTATGCCTTTCTTCCAGAATGCCCACTTTTTTGGTATATAATTTTTCATGATATTCTCTTATAGTTGTTTTAATTTCTGTGGTATTGGTTATGATCTCTCCTCTCTCACTTGTGATTTTATTTAATAGGTCCTTTCTCTTTTTGATAAATCTAGCTAAAGGGTTTTCAATCTTATTGATTTTTTTCAAAGAACCTGCTCCTTGTTTCATTGATCCATTATACTGCTTTTTCTGTTTCTATATCATTTATTTCTGCTATAATCTTTATTCTTTCCCATCTTCTACTGGCTTTAGGCTTCATTTGCTGTTCTTTATCTAGCTCCTTTAGGTGTAAGTTTAGGTTGTTTACTTGAGATTTTTCTTGCTTTTTGAGGTAGACCTGTATTGCTATATACTTCCCTCTTATGACTGCTTTTGCTGCATCCCAAAGATTTTAGACCTTTGTGTTTTCATTATCATTTGTTTCCATGTATTTTTTAAATTTCGTCTTTAATTTCTTCATTGACCCACTCATTCTTTAGTAGGATGTTCCTTTTTTTAATGTTTTATTTATTTCTGAGAGAGAGAGAGAGAGAGAGAGAGCAGGGGAGGGTCAGAGAGAGAGGGAGATACAGAATCTAAAGCAGGCTCCAGGTTCTGAGCTAGCTGTCATCACAGAGCCCGATGCGGGCCTTGAACTAATGAACCTTGAGATCATGACGTGAGCCAAAGTCAGATGCTTAACCGACTGAGCCACCCAAGTGGCCCTAGTAGGATGTTCTTTTAACCTTCATGTATTTGTGGTCTTTCCAAATTTTTTCTCATGGTTAATTTCATGTTTCTGGTTAGAATATATTCATGGTAAGATCACAATCTTTTGTACTTGTTGAAGCCTGATTTGTGACCTAATATACAATATATTCTAGAGAATGTTACTTGTGCACTTGAAAAGAAATTGCATTCTGCTGCTTTAGAATAAAATGTTCTGAATGTATCTGTTAGGTCCATCTGGGCCATTGTGTCCCTCAAAGCCATTGTTTCCTTGTTGATTTTCTCAGTAGATGATCCATCCATTGATGTAAGTGGGGTGTTAAAGTTCCCTACTATTATATTATTATCAGTGAGTTCCTTTATGTCTGTTTTTAATAATTTTATATGTTTGGGTGCTCTAGGTTGAGGGCATAAATATTTACAGTTGTTAGATATTCTTGTTGGATAGACCCCTTTAATATGATGGAGTGCCCTTCTTCATCTCGTTAGTCTTTTGGCTTAAAATCTAGTTTGTTTGATATAACTATTGCTACTCTCACTTTCTTTTGTCATCCATGTGCATAATAAATGTTTTCCATCCCGTCACTTTCAATCTACTGGTATATTTAGGCCTAAAATGTGTCTCCTGTAGGCAGTATATAGATAGGTCTTGTTTTTCTTCCATTCTGATACCCTGTGTCTTTTGATTGGAGCATTTTGTCCATTTAAATTCAGAATAATCATTGGTAGATAATGAATTTAGGGTCATTTTTTTCTTATTTTGTCATTATTTCTGGGGATTTTCTCTATTCATTTCTAGTTGTTGTCATTTTTGGTCTTTCCCACTCAGAAAATCCCCTTTAATATTTCTTGCAAGTCTGGTTTAGTGGTCATAAATTCCTTATATTTTGTTTTTCAGGGAAACTCTTTTTCTCTCCTTCTATTCTGAATGATAACCTTGCTCTACAGTATTCTTGGCTGCATATTTTCCACTTTCAGCATGTTGAATATGTCACGCCACTCCCTTCTGGCCTGCCAAGTTTCAGTGGAAAGATCTGCTGCTAACTCTTTTTGTCTTCCCTTATAAGTTATGGACTTCTTTTGTCTTGCTGCTTTTAGGAGTTTTTCTTTATATCTATATTTTGGAAATTTAACTACACTATGTCTTGTTATTGGCCTGATTTTGTTGACTTTGATGGGAGTTTTCTGTCCCTGCTGGATCTAGATGTCAGTTTTCTTCCACAGATTAAGGAAGTTTTTAGTGTCATCTCCAAATAAAACTTCTGCCTCCTTTTCTCTCTTCTTCTTCTTCTGGGATTCCTGTCATACAAATGTTATATTATGCTTTATGGAGTCACTAAATTCCCTAAGTTTACATTCATGACCTAATATTTTTTCCCACTTCTTTACAGCTTCATAATTTTCCATAATTTTATCTTCCATATCATTCATTCCTTCTTCCACTTCTATTTTTGTGGCCATTACATTCAGTAAATTTCTAACTTTAGTTACTGGATTTTTTAATCCAATAATGACCTATTTTTAAAAGTTTCTTTGTTTGTTTGTTTGTTTTGAGAGAGAGAAAGAGAGAGTGCACACAAGTAGGACAGAGGCAGAGAGGGAAGGACAGACAGATTCCCCAGCAGTCTCCTTGCTATAAGCGCAGAGCTTAATGCAGGGCCGAATCCCACAAAACGCAAGATCATGACCTGAGCCAAAAGGAAGATTCTGACGCTTAACCCTCTGAGCCATTCTGGCTCCTTACCTAACTATTTTTTAGGTCTTTCATTTCTGTGGTAAGGGACTCCCTAATGTCTTTTGTGCTTCCCTCGATCCTAGCTAGTATCCATATAGGTGTTACTTTTAATTCTAGATCAGTCATATTACTTATATCTGTTTCTTTATATATATATACAAATAGTTTATTGTCAAGTTGGTTTCCATATAAAACCCAATGATCATCCCCACCAGTGCACTCCTCCATGCCCATCTCCCCCCTTCCTACCAAACCCATCAGTCCTCAGTTTGTTCTCAGCATTCAAGAGTCTCTCATGGTTTGCCTCTCTCCCTCTCCCCCACTATTTTTCCCCTTCTTCTCCCCCATGGACCTCCGTTAAGTTCCTCCTAATCCTCCTATACGTGCAAACATGTGGTACTTGTCCTTCTCTGCCTGATTTATTTCGCTCAGCATAACAACCCTCAAGGTCCATCCATGTTGCTACACATGGCCAGATTTCATTCTTTCTCATTGCCATGAAGTATTCCATCGTATAGATAAACCACATCTTCTTGATCCATTCGTCCATTGATGGACACTTAGGCTCTTTCCGTGTTTTGGCTATTGGTGAGAGTGCCGCTATGAACATTGGGGTACATGTGCTCCTATGCATCAGCACTCCTATATCCTTCGGGTAAAATCCTAGCAGTGCTATTGCTGGGTAATAGGGGAGTTCTATTGTTCATTTCTTGAGGAACCTCCACACTGTTTTCCAGAGGGGCTGTACCAGCTTACATTCTCACCAACAGTATAAGAGGGTGCCCATTTCTCCACATCCCCGCCAGTATCTAGAGTTCTCTGATTTGCTCATTTTAGCCACTCTGACTGGCGTGAGGTGGTATCTCAGTGTGGTTTTGATTTGTATTTCCCTAATGAGGAGGGATGCTGAGCATCATTTCATGTGTCTGTTGAACATCTGGATGTCCTCTTTGAAGAAGTGTCTGTTCATACCTTCTGCCCATTTCTTCACTGCATTGTTTGTTTTTAGTGTGTGGAGTTTGGTGAGTTCCTTATAGATTCTGGATATTAACCCTTTATCTGATATGTCATTTGCAACTATCTTTTCCCATTCCGTCGGTTGCCTTTTAGTTTGATGGATTGTTTCCTTAGCCATGCAGAAGCTCTTAATCTTGATGAGGTCCCAATAGTTTATTTTTGCTCTTGATACTTTTGCTTTTGGGGATGCGTCAAGTAAGATATTGCTGTGGTTCAGGTCAAGGAGGTTGCTTCTGGCTTTCTCCTCTAGGGTTTTGATGGTTTCCTGTCTCACATTCAGGTCCTTTATCCATTTTGAGTTTATTTTTGTGTATGGTGTGAGAAAATGATCTAGTTTCATTCTTCTGCATGTTGCTGTCCAGTTCTCCCAGCACCATCTGTTAAAGAGGCTGTCTTTTTTCCATTGGATACTCTTTCCTGCTTTGTCAAAGATTAGCTGGCTGTATACTTTTGGGTCCACTTCTGAGTTCTCAATTCTGTTCCATTGGTCTATGTGTCTGTTTTTGTGCCAATACCATACTGTCTTGATGATGACAGCTTTGTAGGAGAGGTTAAAGTCTGGGATGGTGATACTTCCCGTTTTGGTTTTATTCTTCAATATTTCTTTGGCTATTCGGGATCTTTTGTGATTCCATACAAATTTAGGAAACTTTGTTCCTGTTTTGATAAGCACGCTAGTGCAATTTTGATTGGGATTGCATTGAATGTGTAGATAGCTTTGGGTAGTAATGACACTTTAACTATATTTATTCTTCCTATCCATTGGCATGGGATGTTTTTCCATTTCTTTGTGTCTTCTTCAATTTCCTTCATAAGTTTTCTATAGTTTTCATCATACAGATCTCTTATATCCTTGATTAGGTTTATTCCTAGATACTTTATGGTTTTTTGTGCAATTGTGAATGGGATCACTTTCTTGATTTCTCTTTCTGTTGCTTCATTGTTGGTGTATAAAAATGCAACCGATTTCTGTACGTTGATTTGGTACCCTGCAACTTGGCTGAATTCTTGGATCAATTCTAGTAGGCTTCTGGAGGAGTCTGTCGGGTTTTCTATGTAGAGTATCATGTCGTCTGAGAAAAGTGAAAGTTTGACTTCCTCTTTGCCAATTCTGATGCCTTTGATTTCCTTTTGTTGTCTGATGGCTGATGCTAGGACTTCCAGCACTATGTTAAACAACAGTGGTGAGAGTGGACATCCCTGTCGTGTTCCTGATCTCAGGGGGAAAGCTCTCAGTGTTTCCGCATTGAGGATGATGTTCACTGAGGGCTTCTCCTAGATGGCTTTTATGATGTTTAAGTAAGTTCCTTCTGTCCCAACTTTCTCTAGGGTCTTCATTAAGAAGGATGCTGTATTTTGTCAAATGCTTTTTCTGCATCTATTGACAGGATCATATGGTTTTTATCTTTTCTTTTGTTGATGTGATGGATCACATTGGTTGACTTGAGAATATTGAACAAGCCCTGTAACCCAGGAATGAATCCCACTTGAACTTGGTGAATAATTCTTTTTATGTGCTGTTGGAATCGATTTGCAAGTATCTTGTTGACGATTTTTGCATCTGTATTCATCAAGGATATTGGCCTGTAGTTCTCTTTTTTTTTTTTTTTTTTTGCTGGATCTCTGTCTGTCATAGGAATCAGAGTGATGCTGGCTTCATAAAATGAGTCTGGAAGTTTTCCTTCGATTTCTATTTTTTGGAATAACTTGAGAAGCATTGGTATTAATTCTGTTTTAAATGTCTGGCAGAATTCCCCGGGGAAGCCATCAGGTCCAGGGCTCTTATTTCTTGGGAGATTTTTGATAACTGATTCAATTTCTTCTCTAGTTATGGGTCTGTTCAGGTTTTCTTTCTCTTTCCATGTGAATTTTGGTAGTGAGTGTGTATTTAGGAATTTGTCCATTTCTTCTAAGTTGTCCAATTTGTTGACATATAATTTTTCATAGTATTCCCTGATAATGGCTTGTATTTCTGAAAGGTTGGTTGTAATCAGTCCACTTTCATTCATGATTTTGTCTACTTGGGTGCTCTCTCTTTTCTTTTTGAGAAGCCTGGCTAGAGATTTCTCAATTTTGTTTATTTTTTCAAAAAACCAACTCTTGGTTTCATTGATCTGTTCAATTGTTTCTTTGGTCTCTATGTTGTTTATTTCTGCTCTGATTTTTACTATTTCTCTTCTTCTACTGGGTTTGGATTGCTCTTGTTGCTCTGCCTCTAGTTCCTTTAGGTGAGCTGTTAGATTTTGGACTTGCGCTTTTTCTAATTTCTTGAAATAGGCCTGAAGTGCACTGTACTTTCCTCTTAGGACTGCCTTTGCCTCATCCCATAGAGTTTGGATTGTTATATTTTCATTTCTTTTCATGTATTTTTAAATTTCTTCTCTAATTGCCTGATTGACCCATTCATTCTTTAGTAGGGTGTTCTTTAACCTTCATGTTTTTGGAGGTTTTCCAGACTTCTTCCTGCGATTGATTTCAAGTTTCAAAGCATTATGATCTGACAGTGTGCATGGTATGATCTCAATTCTTTTATATTTATTGAGGGCTGCTTTATGTCCCAGTATGTGATCTATCTTGGAGAATGTGCCATATGCACTTGAGAAGAAAGTTAATTCCATGGCCTCAGGATGTACAGTTCTGAAGATATCTGTCAAATCTATCTGGTCCAATTTTTCATTCAAGTCCATTGTATCTTTAGTGATTTTCTGTGTGGTTGATCTATTGATTGCTGTAAGCGGAGTATTAACGTCCCTTACTATTAGCACATTCTTGCCCATAAGATTGTTTCTGTTTGTGATTAATTGTTTTAAATATTTAGGTGCTCCCATATTCGGTGTGTAGACATTTATGCTTGTTAGTTCTTCCTGATGGATAGACCCTGTAATTATTATATAATGTCCTTCTTCATCCCTGATTATTGTCTTTAATTTAAATTCCAGTTTGTCTGATATAAGTATAGCTACTCCAGCTTTCCTTTGACTTCCTGTAGCATGATATGTATTTTTCTCCATCCCCTTACTTTTAATCTGAAGGTATCTTCCAGTCTAAAATGCGTTTCTTGTAGACAGCAAATAGATGGATTTTGTTTTTTTTATCCATTCTGCAACCCTATGTCTTTTGATTGGAGCATTTAGCCCATTTACATTCAGTGTTATTATTGAAATATATTGGTTTAGAGTCATTGTGTCCTCTGTAGGATTCATTCTTGTGGTGATGTCTCTGGTATCTTGCATTCCTTGCAACACTTCCCTCAGAGAGTCCCCCTCAGAATTTCTTGTAGGGCTGGTTTAGTGGTGACAAATTCTTTCAATTTTTGTTTATTTGGAAAGATCTTTATCTCTCCTTCTATTTTGAATGACAGGGTTGCTTGATAGAGGTTTCTTGGCTGCATATTTTTACTGTTCATCACATTGAAGATCTCCTGTTATTCCTTTCTGGCCTGCCAAGTTTCACTAGATACATCTGTCACCACTCTGATCGGTTTCCCTTTGTATGTTAGGGCCCTTTTCTTCCTAGCTGCTTTCAAAATTCTCTTTGTCCTTATATTTTTCCAGTTTCACTATGATATGTCGTGTAGAAGACCCATTCAAATTACGTTTGAGGGAAGTTCTCTCTGCCTCTTGAATTTCAACTTCTACTTACCTCTCCAGGTTGGGGAGTTCTGTGCTATAATTTGTTCCAGGACTCCTTCAGCACCTTTCCCTCTCTCTTCCTCTTCTGGAATTCCTATGATATGGATATTGTTCCATTTGATCGTTTAGCTGAGCTCTCAAACTCTTCTTTCATGTTCCTGGATCAGTTTATCCTTCATTTTCTCAGCTTCCTTGTTTTCTATAATATTTCTTCTAAATCACTTATTCTCCTTTCTGCCTCTTCAATCCATGCATTGGACGCCTCCAGTTTATTATGTGTATCTCATTTATAAAATTTTTAAATTCACCATAAATACTTTTAAGCTCCATGTTGTATGTAGCCATAGTTTTTTTGATGTCCTCCATGCTTTTTTCAAGCCCGGCAATTAATTTTATGATTATTGATCTAAATTCTTGTCAGTTCTGTTGCTTATATCTCTTTTGAGCAGTTCTCTAGTTGTCATTTCTTCCTGGAGTTTCTTTGGAGGAGTGTTCTTCCATTTCGTCATTTTGGTTAGCTTTCTATCTCTTGTTACTTTCAAAAGCTTGTTTCACACTCGGCCCCTGTGAGTTCTCCTGTATTAGAGAGGACTCTTTTGACTGTTCAGGGCCTGTCTGTTCAGGAAGTGTTCTTTGGATGGTGTCTCTTGGTTTCTCTTGTTGAATGTTTGTTTTTTTTTTTGTTTCCCTACTGGTTGTGGTATTTGGGAGTCTCCACCATGTGTAGTTTGGCTTGTTTCTTGAGGCTGCCCTGGACAAAGAAAACAGACAACCACAGAGGGACCACAGGTACACAAACGCACAGACAAAACCAATAAACACGCAAACCCAGACTCAGGAAAAAAACAGCTCCAACAACAACAAAATAGCTATCTGGAGGGGATGGGCGTGGTTTGGTGTAGGCAGGTCTTGTCTCCACTGTGTTTGCTGGCCTACCTGAGGCTCCTTCTTGGTGATTGTGGGGAGAAGAATGGCGTCACCCCAGTTTCTTCTCAACCAAGCGCTGCATATCACTTCTTGGGATCCGATTTCCCTGTGCTGAGGATGTAGCCAAGGTGGGCTGAGTTCTATGCCCCACACCCTGCCTGTTTCCACGTCCCAGTCTGCAGGCTTTGTTATACCTCCCCAAACAGTCCCACAGGTCGCTCCTTCCCTGTTGCCCTGGGTTGAGTGGGGGGTGGGGGAAGTGTTGCAGCCTCAGATCTGCCGGGGTCAATCAGCGATACAACCCGAGTGCGTTCGGGGAAGGTAACAAAGTCTGGGTCGCCGCAGCGTGCTGCCACCGCTTCAGCAGGCCGCTGTTGCTCGCGCCGCTGCCGCTTCACCGGCCCGGGACCGCCTCCACAGGCATTGCTGCTGGTTCACCAGGCCGCTGCTGCCATGGATGGTGCCAGGCGCATGGCAGTTGTTTTTTTTCCTGGCGCTTTCTGTGACCAGGGCATCTGGTTTAAAGTCAATACACTAGCCAGAGCTAAAAAACACTGTCTTTCCAAGCCGAGGTTTTTTTTCCTCTTTTCCAGGGACGGTTCTATGAGGAACCTCAGCTTTCCTTTCCTTTCCCCTGGACACATGGCAGTTTGCCATCACTTGCCGGTTAATCACTCTCCGCAGCTACACGCAAGCCGGGTTCCCTCCATTCCCCCCGTATCTCTGGGTCCCTTCCCGCTTTTATCTTCTCCAGTTCGCACTCACGCACTTATGAGGTTTCCTTCCCAGTTTACTCTGTATCTTTCTCTTCCCAAACTCCTGTGGCTCAGTGTCCTACGACTTCAGGCCTTCTCTGTTTGAGAGATGGATGCAGGCGAAATGTAAGGAGCCCCCTACTTCTCCGCCATCTTGCCTCCTCCTACTTATATCTGTTTCAATTAGATCCCTGGCGTGGCCTTTCCTTGTTCTTTTTGGGGGGATGAATTCCTCCATCTTGGCATTTTTTCTAGGTCTCTGTCTTTTTCTCTGTGTTAGGAAAGCCCATTATGTTTTCTTTTTTTGAGTAATGGCTATACTAAGAAGAGGTCATATACTGTCCAGGGCCTGGCACTTCAGGGTGTTTCTCTGCTGTGTTTTGTGTTTACTCTGCTGCTATGTTTTGGCTACTTCTTCCCTCAGGTCAATCCTTTGCAGAGTTTCTTTTTACCTGCAGTGGGGAGTGTTTGGATCTTGATTACAGTGTAGTGAGTTTTAACTTGGTGTGCTCTGGTAGGCTTGATAATAGATACCTGATGCTCTTTCCACTATTTCTGTAATTCTGTAGACCCCTATAGTCAGTAGACATGGTGTGTGCAGGGGGCTTGTGCTAATCTTCTGAAGGAAGGACCCACTGTTCTTGTTCTCAGGCACATTTGCCCAAGAATAGCAGCATCAGCAGAGTTCAGGTGTGTGGGGCTTGGTGTAAGAGATTTAGGGTGCTACTGTTGGTGTTATGCCGGTTATTAAAGTTAGTTTATTATAAGGGGCAGGGGAGGAAAGTGATGCCCACCAGGTCTTTTATCCCTGAGCGGCAATGCTACCTTTCTTACATGTGCTCCAAGATGGAGAAACTATCTCTCCCAGTGTGTCCCAGGGCATCCTAAGATCACACTACCTACTCCCAGGGGTATCCACCTTCCCTGTCCACAGGAGTACTGCAGTACTCTTAGGGCTCCACACAAGCCATACCACAGACCTTGAAAACTCCAGTCTTGGAGTCCCATTGGTTGTAAAAACTCAGGAAGATCAGCCCCTTTCATTTTCCCATTCAATGGATTTGGGGATATGTTCTCCTTGTACATTCCCCTGTGTGTTACTGTCTCTCTCCTCTCTCTGCAACCAGGGTTTACTCACATTTACAGCATCCCTGATTCATTTCTCCCCCAAACCACATCTTCACACCTCCTACCTTCGATGATGTGCCCTCTTTCCTCCCTCTAGTTGTGCAGTTTGTCCTGTCAGTCTTCCGATCTATTTCTTGGGTATTCAGAATGATTTGATGTTTATCTAACTGTATTCTAGTGATAAGGCAAGCCTAGGATCCTCCTACTACTCTGCCATCTCAGATCCCTCTCTTCCTACCACTTTTAAGCTAACCATCTGTGGTTCTGGGTTGTTTTTTTTTTTCTTTTTATATTTTATTTTATGACAACAAGGGATAGTAAAATACTAAGTACATTTTTAATTGTGTTTCATAATTCCACACAAAAGCTGAAAAATATGTATTTGCTCTAAATAAAGCCAATTAGTATTGTGTATACATAGGTATGTATGTATGTATTATTTTCTGTGTGTGTTGTGATCAAAAACAGGTATATGCATGTCATATGACATATCCTTTGAATAATTCTTTACTTGGTTCAAAATACTTTTAATATTTTACTCAGCATTTGACCACAGCTGAGCACAGAGCACAGATCTCACTGAACTGTCTGTGTTGGACATTTAAGTTTTTTTTTTTCTTCCTCAAGATATACTAATTAATTCAGAATTTTTCAGAGAATGCAGTTAGTTTAATTTTTTCCAATGTGCATTGGCTTGGATGCAGAGCTATTAAATTGTATGTTACTGTTCATCTGTTGCCCAATGGTAACATTTGCTTAGTTCCCCAGGAATGTTTTATAATTCTCCCCTCATTTTAACTAGCTCTAATATTCATCCTTCTTTTGGTTCTTAATAAATTGATGAAACTACAACCCCACCAGTTATATATAGGATTGTAGCACCTCCCAATTAACCTTTATACATACTAAAATTGGGTCATACTTTCCTACCTCTTAAATGTTTTATACTTATATAGTTAAAGTAGTGCATGCTCACCATTTGATTACTGAATTTAATATGCAAGTACCAAAGTTATGAGAATAGTATTGTTTTCATAGAGGCAAACAGTTTTTTCTCTAGAAGTTAGCCATTTAGTTTGCCTATTGCATATCGTACATGATTATTTTCTGACTTTTATCCATTAAAAATAGTTATCCAGTATTCTACCACTGCTCATGCATACATTTGTAATTACTCTAATTGACTAAATGCATCTGATATATTTATTATTAAAAACATGTATTCACAGCCACTTTATAGCATAAATGTTGAACTAATTTTTTCAGGTAGCAATAGTTTAGAAGCCTATATCAGAATTCAATGTATACAACTTTGTGACTTGATGTAACTATTTTCTTTGCTTAATTTTTCAGAAGCTATGCTACAGAATTCCTAAAAGAACAAAAACAAATGAAGCATTAATTCCTAAAGAGAGGTTTTTAAAATTAATGAATTAATATGACAGGATGATTAAATTTTTGGCTCCCTTAATATTGTAATGCATACATCTAGCCCAGAAGACCATTAAGTGATGACTACCTGTGTTATGGAGAACAGTAGATCCTCATTCCACTCAGGTAGATGCAGCAAACTAATAAATATTCCTTTATTATAGAGTCTAGATAACTAATTACAGAGCAGCTATCAATGTTTAAACTTGTTCAAAGTTAGAAACAATGATACACCCACATACTCTTCAGCCACCTTTCAGTAACCTACCTTTTTAAAACTTGGTAGCTTTAGCTCATATTATTAGCTTTGCCTTTTTTTCTTCAAGATACTTTGAAAAGATGAAATAAAATAAGAAATCATTACAATTCAATAGTATTTCTGTATTAACTGTAGGTTTAATATTTTGACTTATTTCTCTCATAGACACTTGGTTATAAATCCAAATGAATATTTTTAATCAGTCTTGGAAAGAAATATCTCATCATAACCTATTAAGCTTCATTTGTGAAAACATAATGGGAAGTTTAAGGACAGAGTAAGATATTTACAATACCAGGATCTTCATGGAAATTAATCTCACCTATTGCTAAACTTAAATTCCAAGTCTGAGTTTTGAAACAAATTTTCTATGGTATTATAGCTATTCTGTGATGACTATTACACAAAGAGCTTTTTGTACTATACCAAATACAAAATTCTCTTATTTTCAAATCTCTGAAAAACTATTTGTGGTGACATTGAATAAACAAAAATCGTTTTAAAAGAATAGGTCATTTCTACCATCAAGTCAATTTCAGTATTCCTTTCCCAGATCTATTTTGCATATTGGGTCATATAACAGTTTTAGTCCTAGTAACTGTCTATTTAAGAGCTCACCTACAATCTGGTGATATTATGGAAAAAGTATGAAATTAGAACTGTAATATGAATTTTAAAAAGGCAAACATCCAAAGTTTAAGATATTATATTAGTATTTAGCTACTTCTCATGTATAAAGATGCTTCTTAAGCACTAATCATCCACTTAAAATGCTTGTGAGCATGGCTGAATAGGAGAAAATCAGAGTTCTAAGGAGAGAAAAGTGAAAAGTTTCTAGTGAAGCTATATTTTTCCATATCTCATCTCCAGGAAGAGTGTCCTAAGTGGATGTCAATTAAATTCCTCTTATCTAAACAGGCTCTTCAATAGATTAAAATTTTCAGTTTTTCCTGAAACCTTTGGGTATAACTCAAAGCTTTGTCTCACAGTTGGCTAAAATTTCAGGATTAAGAAATCAGGGAAACCAAGAACTATCCCGGATATTTGTATATCTTCAAAATCAGTGATAGACTGATACAAATCTAAATACATGGGTTCCAATCAGAATTGGACACATTGCTAAGAAAATAACCAGTTGACTTACCATGCCTAATTCCTTGTAGATCATTAATTCATTTCTGACTATGGCAGTTTCAGTCAAACTTTTGGGGTTAAGGAATGCATGTGGGTATCACTGACTGCCACAGGCAGGCCTGAGGCATAAACAAGAGAGAAGACCAAACAGAAGGGAAGAAGTTATTGTGGCAGAAGATTACCAACGAATTCTTAAGGTGTCAGCTATAATTACTATCAGTGGCTCAGAGGGCAGGGAGATAAATGTGTTAGCTATTAAAGTAATAAAATGAGTAAGAGTAAATTGAAGGAACAGGTCATGCTGGAAAGTGCAGGAAGATTATTACATTATACTAGCCAATTTATGAGGAATCATGTCAGTAACTAGGATATTACATGTACATAGAATCTATGACCTATACAAAATACAATGCAAGAAATATGTCAAATCCAAGTATGATATTGTGACAGGAACAATAGCACAACTGCACATACACACAGCACTTAGAAATACATACATGTGCAAATTCCTAACCTGATATCCTTGTTCTGTATTTCTCCATTACATTATTACTTTTTAGCATACTTCACAATTTATTATGCAATCTCTCTCTTTCCTATATAATTGAAACTCTACTAAGGTAGAAAGTTTTGTCTGTTTTGTTTATTGATATATAGCATATATAACAGTTTCTGGAGCATAATAGGTTCAATAAATATTTACTAACTGAATGAATTTGTTGAGTGAGTTTAAGTAATGACTATGGGATATTTCAGAGTGGATGTGTGAAGGGCACAAAGCACACAGAGCTCATTGCAGTGAATTGTTTATCAATTCTATTTCTATAGCCATGTAGAAACCATCTTTAAGTACAAGTTCTTTATAGCTGCTACTTATTAGACAAATAGAATGGAGACCATTGTACCTGACATGAAGCAAGAAAGGGGAGAGAAACAGGGGAGGGGTTCAATGACAATGCTGAGGGTGAGGGCGTGATAGACCCTGTAGGGTCCTGTTGTTTATAGTAAGGATTTTGGCTTTGACTCAAAGTGGGGCGGGATGCCATTAAAAGGTTTTGAGGAAAGGAGTGACTTGATCTGACATATAATTTTAACAGAATCTCTTGGGATGTACAAAAAATTAACTGCAGGAGTAGAAAGGCCAAAGCGGGGAGGTCAGTTAAGACTACTATAGTAAATCAGAAGATAGATAATGTTGGCTTGTACTGGGGAGGTAGTAATGGAGATTTTGAGAACTGGTCTGATTGAAGGTATAATTTGAACATATAGCCAATGGGATTTCTTGATGGATTGGATATGGCATGTGAGAGAAGAAGAATGAGTCAAGGGTGACACCAATGTTTTTGGCCAGAGCAAATGGAAGGAAAGAGCTATCACTTAATGAGATGGAAAAGACTTGGTAGGTTGGCAGATTGGGAAGGTTAAAAAAATATGTAGGATATTTCATTATGTTTTCAGATAATATGTTTTTCTCCCTTGGGTGGTGTGGGGTACTGGTAGTGGTGGAGATTTGTCACTTCACTGTTGGTTGTTAGTAAACAAAACTGTAGGCAGGTATTTTTTGGTTTGTTTGTTGTTGTTTGCTTTTACTTCTGAGATTGAATATAATGCAGTACAAAGAATCCTCAGAATATCAAGGAACAAATCGATTTTATTACACATTATTTGAGCACATTAAAATAAGTTCATTTAGTGTTTTACTGTAATAATTCATCAAGAGAAATTAGGTATTTTTGGTGCTTATCCCCTTAAATTGATTGATATCAATAAACTATACAAATTAAATATACATATGTGCATGAGGTGGAAACCACAGCAAAAACAAGGTCAGTGTGGCAATCAGCTACACCATATTAAACTAAAAGTTTACACACACACCTCAGAAGTTACACTACTTTCTTAATATTAAATCCTAAGGAGTATATTACTGATATGTCTTGTGAAAAATCTGTACAATCTTAGTATAGCTACTATTGGGGGCATTTGTTAAGCAAAAAGTATTTGGACACACATTGATCCAGATTTCCATTTCTACTTTTTTCTTTTGAGGTAACATTAAGAAGGCACATAAATATTTACATTCCAGAGTGTTTCTCATGGTATTTGGTACTATAAAAAAATTTTAAGACAATTTAAATATCCAAACCTAGAATATTTAAATGAATTATGGCACACTCATAAAATGGAATGCTGTGTATCAAAAAATGTCATAAAAACGTATTTACTAGCACACACACACAAAAAAAAAACCTGCCTGACACATTCAGTGAAAAAAGCAAGTTAGAAAACAAAATTACATATGGCCTCACTTGGAGGATGGTGAGTTAATCTACTTATGAACAGAAAAGTTCTGTAAGCATATACTACAAAATGGCAACTGGTTATCATTGGTGAGATTATGGGCAATTTCTATGGTTATCTCTATTTTCTAAAATAACATATAATTCTTTTACAATTAAATGTTCAAATGCATGAAACAACAAAGATTATAGTAGACTGAAGTATTTCATGATTTCGAAAGATACACAATTCTTGTTTTCCCTGGAGACACACCCTTCATGCATCATAGGATAAGCTTTAAAAGCATATTCCTACTTACAGTCCTTGGCTACAATATTTCTGACTGAGATTAGTATAAATAATGAGTTGTCAAATTAAGTGTTTAACACACTCACAAAAAGATTTTTCAAATATGAGAAATGTGGCTAAATACCTACATGTCCATAAGATTACTTTTATGGTTTTACCAATTACAATAAAAATTAAAACAAACAACAATTAGTATGAATTCTCATAGGACCTTATGTGCTTTTTAGTTAGCTATACAAAAAGGGACTAGGGAAAATTCTCAGCAAGAGAACAGATAGCCAGTATCCTTAATTTTCCCTTTAAAGATACACTTTTTTTCCATATAACAAGGTAAATATAAATATGGCCAACTTTAGATTATGCAAGGTCATGAGGGACAGAAACAACATGGATAATTGAAATCCACTGATAATCCAGAAACCTAATTTTACCCAATAGTTGCAACCACCTCTTGGATAGAATCCTTCAGTAGAGCTGCTAATGAGAAACATAACTGAGTGGTTTGAGTTCATCTGCTTTCAGTTATATTTTGCAGGTGCTAATGAGCGGTGAAATGGTCAAAAGGATGTCAGCCAGAGGAAGCACTAGAAGAAAAAGCACGACATGAGTAACCCAGAAACTGGATAATCAGCCTCAAATGGTTGAGTTGACTGCAATGAGGATCAGCTATTAAATATCTCCTTAACTAAATTCCATGAGGATATATGTCATGAAACCATATCCTTATATTAAAGGTTTTCACATATGTGTAGTCTATCTTGGTTTATGTGAATATGGTATAGTCTTGGAAATTGTCTAAACTATAGTGATTTTTCATTGTCAACAATGATAGGATATTTATTTTCAGAACACAGCTAATTAACTGCCAGTTTCTCTATTAAATATGGCCAACAGGCTGCTTATGAGTCAGTACTCTGTCAGACAGCCCTGTTTTTAGACCAATGGGAATATTATTAACTCACTCCTATGCCTTTCTGGGAGACAATAGAAGCATTGCTGGCATCTACATTTTTTTAAAAATTTTTGCTCCAAACTCATGTTTTAGTAAACAGAATTTTTAAGGTATTGTTATGGTGAACATTTTTTGGTTTTTGTTAAGCATTTGGTTTTCAAGAATTGTTGAAAATGCTTTCAGGGTGCAAATATTTTCAATTTGACACAATAAACTCTAATATTTATAACTAAAACTGTATCTATGATTATTAATTAAGCTCTCAAATGCTTATGAAAGTAATTTCCTTTTATAAAACTGTACTTTAAGACAAATTACTTGATACACTGACTAATATTCAGAGCTTCAACTATATCTACATATGATTATTAATGTAGCTTTCTATAGTAGTAGAGAAATGATTTCCATTTATAGCAGTAGATTAAAACAAAATACATATCTGATATTTGTAAATAAAACTGTATCTGCACATGAATATTAATTGTTTTCTATAGCAATTGTAAGAGTAATCTCCATTTATAGCAGTCATTTTGAGTGTGATTTTTAATTATTTTAATATCAACTGTTATTTCTTGAACTTATCCTATAATGAGTGTGTCCCTTTGTCCATATTGGTTTTTTTGTTTATTTTGTTTTTTTTAGAGGGATAGTAGGAGTGGGAGATGGCCAGAGAGAGAGAGAGAGAGAAAGAGAGAGAGAGAGAGAGAGAGAATCTCAAGCAAGTCTCCATGATCAGCATGAAGCCTGATGTGGGCTCGATCCCACAACCCTGTGATCATGACCTGAGCTGCAATCAAGAGTGGGGTGCTCAACTGACCAAGCCACCCAGGCACTTCTCCACTTTGCCAATATTGTGAGCAAAAGGGCAAATTAGCTAGTTTTATATGCTAAGAGTTACACCACTTGAATATTTTGACTGCTTTCTAACTGTTGCTTAAAATTAAGGAAGTAATTCTCAATCCAATTACAAATAACATTCACTAAATTCTAACTAACTGAAAAATACAAGTCCCTAAATTTCTGCTTTAGTGAAAATTTGAGTAAATTCTAACCCTATTCAACTTGCTTTTGTGACAAACAATGGCATGAATAGATCACTTGTAAAATTTACTCATATTGACCACTTGCTACTGTGCTTGATCTGATAGTAAGTGCTTTATATGTATTGACTCACGTAATACCTTCAAAAACCCTTCAGAGAAACTTTACTAATACATGAGAGACTGTGATTAAGAACATTGTCAAAATTCATCTACAGTTCATAAATGAGAGGCCTCAAATTTAAACCCAAGTAGTTGACCTCTGGAGTCAAGCTTTGTAATTCTCCATGCTGTATAGTTTCACTTACTTTTCTTTTGCCTAATGTATGTAGGCTGAGTGTGACTTACTTTTCAGGTACTCCAGAATCATCTTTCAACTTTTATCTCTATTCATTTGGCAAGTGTCTATTGAATTCAAATAGGCCCACAGAAATTCTATTTAGTACATAGATTTTGAATTACCTTCCATGTGTATATCAACTTGATTTCTACATCAATCACTACTATCTTTTTTTAATTATCCTTAATTCTTTTAAGATTTTATTTTTAAGTGATCTCTATACCCAAAGTGGGGCTTGAACTTACAACCCCAAAATCAAGAGTCACATGCTCTACTGACTAAGCCAACCAGGTCCCCTATTTTATTTTTAACTTTCACTATTTGATGCCTTCAGTTCCCCCATGGACATGGATTTCTATCAAATAAACAAAGAATAAGGATTAATTATAATACATTGCACTTGCAAAGCACTGCAATATGCAAAGCATTTTCACATGTTTTCTCTTTGTTCTCTCAATTCTGTTATTTTTAATTATAAAATCTATTCAAGTGTAGTAGGTGTCCTAGAGTGAAAGGCTAAGTTGTGGAATTGCCCACTGTGGATTCAAACATGTCCAGGCATATCTAGATACTCAGGAGTGCAGACCCATCAGGGAATTATATGTATGAGGGCTTAAGGTACTCTGATATGAGTTATAATAAGTGGGTAAGTTGAAATTCATATCTTTCCCAAGAACTACTAACCCTCCCTGAGTTTTAGGAGAATAAAAGCCTTCTTTTGAAATGAAATTTAGTTTAACAGATTGGAAGGAACAAACTTTAAATGGAGTTATTATTGAGGTAAACTAGTTTAATCAGAAAAAAAAAAGATCTGTTTTAGAGGGAAAAGTCAATCCCATGAATAGAGCACATGTGGACCTGTGCTGTGCTGGAGACTCAGGGTCTGTGGGTGGTTCTGGCTCTGATAGATAGTAGGTCAAATGAAAAAGCAATAGCATTAGAGTCATCCAAAGAACTTGAAAGCAGAAGGCAATGCTATTTGTGGCTTAGTAATATACTGATGTACAAGTAAGGGCAGAAATGACTCTTGGAATGGAATGGAAAACTAAGACTATAGCATCATAGTTGACATTCAGAGGTATGACAAATATGGTAGTTATGGCTAAGGCCCAGCTCTGGAGCAGCAGAGAGAGAGATAACAAATGCTATAAAGAGAAGGAAAGTCATCACTAGCCATTCATAAACCATGTGAGCCACTCCTTGATTATGTTCCAGCCCCTGAATTTGAAGACAGTATGGATTCCAGAGACACAGCATTGGAGGCTTAGAGATTGATTGGATTTTACTATTATTGGACCATTTCCTCCCCAGCTTCATTAGTAGACTCTAAAGAAAGTAAGGTTACACACATAGATATTTAAAATTATTTTTCTGTCACTACCCAAACCAACCAATCTAGACAAATATTTCTTTGATGGATCACATCTCAATTTTATGTAAAGACAATTCTTGAATAATCATCGTTCCCCGCATTATTGATTCTTTTTCCCCATAGTTTGTTTTGTTGTTTCTTTATCTTATACAGTTATTGAGTGCCTGTATATATAAAGTACTCTACTAGACCACATAGAGAATACAAAGGTGAATAGGACATTGGTGCTTTCAGCCTAGTGAAGGAGCCAGACATACCTACAAATTATAAAATAGTATCCCTGGGTGCCTGGGTGGCTCAGTAGGTTAAGCATCCAACCTCAGCTAAGGTCCTGATCTCATGGTTGTGGGTTTGATCCCTGAGTGGGACTGACAGCTCAGAGCCTGAAGCCTGCTTGGGATTCTGTGTCTCTCTCTCCCTCCTGCCCCATCTATCAAAATGAGTAAACATTAAAAAAAATTACATAAATAGTATCCCAAAGATGGAAAAGCTCAGAAATATTACTGAGTAATGGCTGAACCTGAAATCCCTTAAGTTCTCAGTCCCAAGTTGGTGGAGGGACTGTTGTTTGTATTTTGGTCTAGTGGTGTAGTCAGTATTAGTCCTGCCTGGATTGGAGAACAGGAGAGACAAAAGGTTATATCCTTTCCCAAATCTCTTGCTTACTTAGAAACGTCAGAATTTTTACTATCTCAGATAATCTTTATGCTAAAGACAATAGATTCAAGGAGCCTCCTTTAAGCTGTGCTATGTGTGGGGGAATGTTAGATCTGGCCTATGGCCTGCAGGGATGGAGCCATGGGAACAAAGCTGGTATGGAAAACAAAGTAATTCATTAGAGAGCCTACTCAAAGGAGCCGGGAAAAGAGGTAAAAAGGAGTTAAGCAGTGTAACTGCAATCAGAAGTCTGCCAAGATGGAGGCAGTGTGCTGAAAGGCAGGATATGGAAAGAGTTCCAGGAAATTCTACCTTTATGTGTTAGAATATAAAGGCAGCAACTTTCTGAAACATCTATGGCTTCACCTTACTAAAGCACCAAGACTGATAAGATTCAATCTATGTACTGTTATTTCCTGAAATTTGACAACTGATTTTAAGTCTTTTATTTTGGCTCATTTAAATAACAAAATGTGGTATGTCTAGTCCTTACTGGCTTCTTTTGAGAATGGGACTGTCTTAACTGACCTGATCCTCCCTTCCAATTCCAGGAAGACAGGATCATGGCAGATGAGAATTCTGATACTGAATACAGGGGGTGGCTCACCCCCACACGTGTTACTTATCAGAGATACTCCTAAAACTCAGCCATCTAGAAATACCAAAACTAAATGGTCGAGTGGTTTCCAAAAGGAAAACTGCTATCTATATTGGTGTCAGACAAAATACAATTTAAGAAAAAACATGTAGTGGGACAAAATAAGTTTATATTCATTAAAAAAGATCCAAAATAAATGTATTTTAGTAACAAATTTTATGCACTAAAAAAGTAATATGCCTGGGTGGCTCAGTTGGTTGAGCATCCGACTTTGGCTCGGGCCGTGATCTCACGGTTTGTGGGTTTGAGCCCCACATCGGGCTCTCTGCTGATGGCTCAGAGCCTGGAGCCTGCTTCTCATTCTCTGTCTCCCTCTCTCTCTGGCCTTCCCTGACTTCTGCTCTGTTCTCTCTCAAAAATAATGAAATGTTAAAAAAAATAATTTAAAAACCAGCACAAATTCTATCACAGGCCTGAGAAGGAACACCTAGCTCTTTCCTAGCCCCTGAGTCTGGCTGAATTATACAAAATACCACTCTTGGTGTTATACACTTTGTTATACATTCAGTGTTCTGCATTCCTTGCCTGTATAATGCTAAGCGAAATAAGTCAGTCAGACAAAGACAAATACCATATGATTTCACTCATACGTGGAATTTAAGAAACAAAACAGATGAACAAAGGAAAAACACAAACTGAAAAACAGACTCTGAACTACAGAGAACAGATGGTGACAGAGGCGGGAGGGGATAGAACAGGTGAAGGAATTAAGAGCACCCTGATGGTGATGAGCACTGAGTAATGTAGCAAAGTGTTGAATCACTATGTTATACCACCTGAAGTTAATGTAACACTGTATGTCAACTGTAATAAAAATTCAAATAAAAAATAAAAACAAAATATTGTAAAAAAAGTAATATTAAAATTATTTTTTTAAATTATTTAATGTTTATTTTTGAAAGAGAGACAGAGTGTGGGCAGCAACGAGAGAGAGAGATACAGAATCTGAAGCAGGCTCCAGACTCTGAGCTGTGAGCACAGAGCCCGATGCGGGGCTCAAACTCATGAACTGCGAGATTATGACCTCGGTGAAAGTCCGAGGCCGACTGAGCCACCCAGGCACCCCTATTGAAATTCTTTAAGCATATGATGATAATGTTAAAAATAAAAAGTGAAATGGACGGAAACAGAATTGCAAACGCTTAACATACCATTATTACCCTCTATCAAGTAGATTAAAATATTGAAAGATGGATATGAGAATATTCATTGCATTACAGTGTGTAATACTAAAAGATCAGAAACCTAAATGTCCATCCAGAGACTATTAGCTAGATGTATTATGCTAATCCATACCACAGGCCACATTAAAAAATGTGGTGTCTCTCTATATAATGGTATAGAAGGATGACCTTGTTAAGTAAAAATAAATTGCAGTAACAGGTTTAGGATGATGTTAATTTTGTTACATATTTCTATATGTTTATCTTAAACATACATCTATATATATAACATATGTCTATATATATAGCATACATCTTTGACATATATCTACAGGGGTGCCTGGGTGGCTCAGTCGGTTGAGCATCTGACTTTGGCTCAGGTCATGATCTCACAGCTCATGAGTTTGAGCTCCTAGCCAGACTCTGTGCTGACAGCTCAGAGCCTGCAACCTGCTTGGGATTCTGTGTCTCCTTCTCTCTCTGCCCCTCCCCAGCTTGAGCTCTCTGTCTCTGTCTGTCTCTCTCTCTCTCTCTCAAAAATAAATAAACATTAAAAAACATTAAAAATACAGAATTTTGGGGCGCCTGGGTGGCTTGGGCGGTTAAGCATCCGACTTTCGCTTAGGTCATGATCTCGCAGTTCGTGAGTTCGAGCCCCGCGTCGGGCTCTGTGCTGACTGCCAGCTCAGAGCCTGGAGCCTATTTCAGAGTCTGTATCTCCCTCTCTCTCTGACCCTCCCCTGCTCATGCTGTGTCTCTCTCTCTCTCTCTCTCCTAGAAATAAATAAAAATATTAAAAAAAAATACAGAATGTTTTTGAGACAAGCTAGTTTAATATAGTATCAATGGATTAAAATAATTAGTGTCTACCTAGAGGCCTTGGGTAAAATTTGACTCCTTTACTTCAAGAATAATTAATAATTAAACACCTACTCTGTGTTAACTATTGACCCAGGCACTATGTTATATAGATGAATGAGACATAATCACCTACCTCATGGAGCCTATACTTTGGTTAAAAGAAAGATGAATGAACATGATTAAAGCATAATGCTAAATGCTTTGGTAGAGGTTTGTACCTATTAGTCAAATAAGTGGTTCTTAGCACAGTCAAAAAGTTCAAGAAAAGCTTCTTGAGTAGTTGATTTTTGCTGTCTTGAAAGGTTGGTCTTATTAAAGGGATGGGCACCTTATTCCTTGACACTAAAAAGGATAAGAGAAGAATAGATGAAGGTTAAGATGTACTATGTATGGGAAGAGGGGATAAAACATCAAATTGGATTGCCAAAAAATTGCCCTTCCACTTTATTTTCTCTGTATTGCTTCCACCATCATCAAAACCACTATAATCTCTGGTCTAGACTAATGCAGTAAGTAGTTGCCTATCTTTTCTTTCTGTTTGTACTGTTTTTCCTTTCCAATTTATTCTCTACATAGCTAAAAAATTAGCTTTAAGAACACAAATCAAATCATGCCACTCCATACCTAAAGCTCTGCAGTGGCTCTCTGTTGATTTTAGAATAAAATCAAATCTTGTCTCATTTAGCCCCTTCCTCCTCTAAAATCATTCATATTATTTTCTCTATTCATCACTGGGCTTTAATGACAATGCTTTTCTTTTCATCTTTGAATGCCTTAAAAACATTCCTACCTTTGGTCCTTTGGATTGCTGTTCCTACTCACCCCTCAACTTTCCCTTAACCCTTAAGCCCCCTTCCACTGCCTATAACTTCACTTGCCTGCCTCATTTTCATCTTTCACTTCTTACCTCAAATGTCATCTCCTCAGTAAGATTTTAACTGACCATTCTCTTCCATTTACTCTGTCACTCTGCTTATTTTCATTATCATACAACTACATTCTATACATCTCTTCTTTACATATTTTCCTATTTCTCCATTAGAATGTAAGTTCCCTGAGTTCAGAAACCTTGTCTGTCTTGATCATCACTATGCTTCTATAACTGAGACTAGTGGTTTGCACGTAGTAGGGTTAAGTAAACATTTATTGAATGGATTAATCTCTACCTAGCAGAAAAAAAAAACCAAAAAACAACCAACTCTATAAATAATTCTGAAGTGCAAATTTAAAACTAGAGGAAAATATGTGTAATATGTAGGCAATATAAAACATCTACAGTGTTAATATCTGTATACATATAGAGCTGCTGCATATCAATAAGTAAAAGAATAACAACCAACTTAAATATTCACAAAAGATATAAACAGACAATTCATAGAGAAGTACAGGTAACCATTATACATATGAAAATATCTTAAAACTATTAATCATAAAAATAGAATTTTTTAAAATTGGAGATTTTAAAAAATTAGATTGGTAAATAGTGATATGATTATTAATATCTAGTGTTTAGAATCTTATATACTTTTATAAAACTATAGATCAGTACACTGTTTTGGAATGCAATTTGATATTATCTTTTAAATTTAAACAGGATATATCCTGTGATCCAGCATTTCTACTTTCTGTAGAAATAAACAAATACATGGTATTGAATCTTGAGTAGATATAAGGTGTTTTCCTTTAGTTGTGTGCATCAATAAGCGACTGGTTAACTATATTATGTTAGTTTGCACAGTATACTAATATGTTAATATTATGAAGCATTTCTGTATGTTGTAACATGTAAAGATGCAGACTATGACCTTGAATTTCATCTTTATTCTTTTTCATTTTTTCTTTCACTTCTTGATTTTTCTGACTCTTTCCCTCATTCATCGTATTCACCTTCATGGCTTGGAGGTAAATTTGCATAGTTATAGCAAGAATTAAAAGGGGAAGAGTTAATATACCCCCTTTGTACTCTTACTTAATTTGCTTTTACTTTTAAACAAGTCTTTGAAGAAACAAAAAGGAAGACCCTCTTGAAAGCAGAACATAGAGTTGATAATAGTACAAAGCTTACAAAGAAAATAGAAGATGGGCTCCTGATTGGGTCAGATTTTTTAAGCATCCGACTTTGGCACAGATTATGATCTTGCAGTCGTGGATTCGGGCTCCGTGTGGGCTCTGTGCTGACAGCACAGAGCCTGGAGCCTGCTTTGGATTCTGTGTCTAGGTCTCTCTCTGCCCCTCCTCCACTTGCACTCTGTCTCTCTCTCTGTGTCTCTCATAAATAAATAAACGCTAAAAATTTTAAAACAAATAGAAGAATAATGGACCCTGTCTATACACTCCACCCCTGGTCATGGGAAGAAATCAGATTAGAGTCTTAGGTGGGAGGAAGTGTGTTTGTGGGGATAAAAGAAAGTCTTTGGAGATGGTCATAAGTTAGAGGAAAAAGACTGGACCTAGGTGAATATGGATGATAGCAGCAAGTCAGCATTAAGGGGAACTAAGTACTCTTGGTAGCCACTGTCAGAGAGCTAAATGAAAGTTGAATCAATACCAGAATACCAGCAAACATATATCACTAGTTAAGAAAGTATATAACTCTACCAAAGCGTCCTGACACCTCTTAGCTGAGAGAGAGCTTTCCTTTAAGATCTGTCTGTGGTCCTCAAATGCTGCTTATCCAGCAGAAATAGGCCCTGAGCATTCCTGAGTTCCATTCAAAGTTTTCCTTATGGATACTTCTCCTTGGCAATGTTCCAGGACCCTGGTAAGTCTCCCCATCCCCCCCAAAATGGTGATGGTTGTATAGTAGAAAAAGTACTGGTTCTTCAATGGCACTGGACCGTGGTAAAGAAATCCATTTTGTGATATGGAGATGTAGCCTTAAATTAGATACACACACCAAAGTATTAGCAGTGAAAGAGATGGAGTGATTTTATTTTTACTCTTTTATGTACGTCTGTTTGATTTTTTTAATAAGCATATATTACTGTTTAATAAAAAAAAACTCTCTAAAAAAGAACAGAAAAATCTACTAGGTAATGCAAATGCTGCATTATATCTGACATGTTGATAAGGAGAATAAGTTAGATATTCTTTTAGAGGCATTTGATGTCTACAGCAATTATTTATTAATGTCAGTGCGTATGGAATGCTCAGTTATTGAGCTCAGGACACCTTTAAAACAAACCAGGATTCAGTAGGAAACTCCAAAAGATGATTACCAAATATATATTAGCACAAATCCTTCAGTTCCCCACCCTCAAGACCCTTTTGTTTGTGGCTGTATTTTCCTTCCTTCCTTCCTTCCTTCCTTCCTTCCTTCCTTCCTTCCTTCCTTCCTTTCTGTTTATTTATTTTGAGACAGTGCATGAGCAGGTGAGGGGCAAAAAGAAAGGGAGACAGAGAATCCCAAGCAGGCTCTGCACTGTCAATCCCAAGAATCCTGAGATCATGACCTAAGCGGAAATCAAGAACTGGACTCTTAACCGACTGAGCCACCCAGGCACCCCTGTGGCTATATTTTTCTTACATATTTTTACAGTGAACATTTTTGGGTCTTCTGCTTCCACCCATAGAGTATTGCCTGTGAGACTTGCCTTCTTACCACAACACCTAGAAAGATACACAAAATATATTGAAACAACTGCTTTCAGACATTGGACAACAGGCTGTGCAGTATTTTGATCCCTGAGAGGAGGCAAATAAATGAGGTAATCCCTACAAAGCTTTGATTTTTCTGGTGGAGACCCTTTCTAGACACCAGCACAAGGAGAGAAGATTTCACTGAGTGGAAGAGACCAGAATTCAGGGAGGCCAATGCAACTATAATTTGTGAGGCAGTGTACTAGGGAGGAGGAACCTACAGAGTAGTTGGTTCCAGAAATCTACAGAGGAATCTTCTTAAGTTTTTGGATAAAACCAGTCTGTGTATACATAAATGTAAAACTCTATCAGATTAGGCAAATAACAACTGTCAGGGAAAGGACAATTATCAGGAAACTGTATGCCAAACAAGTTTCAAGAATTCACATGAAACTGGGAATCATTTTGGTTCTAAATGGAGAGACATTTTTTAATATCTAGGGCACTTAGGAGATATCTCAGAAGGTCACACCTTAGTAGTGGGGCTAAAAGAAGCTTAAATATAAGCCTCAAAGGCATTCAAATGATCTTCATATTAGCTAACTGCCTGCCATAATCAAGTTCTGTAATCTTAAATTTTTTTTAATGTTGTATTTATTTCTGAGAGAAAGAGAGAGAGAGACAGCGTGAGCAGGGAAGGGTCAGAAAGAGAGGGAGACACAGAATCTGAAGCAGGCTCCAGGCTCTGAGCTCAGGGCTCGAACCCACGGACCGTGAGATCATGACCTGAGCTGAAGTCGGAGGCTTAACCGATTGAGCCACCCAGGCGCCCCAAAGTTCTATAATCTTAAGAGGAACACAATAAAATCTAGTACTCAATGGCATAAAATTGAGTACTAGACATGTGAAGAAGCAGGAAAATGTGACCTATAAACAGAAAGAGGGCACCCTGAAATGAGAGATGATTGAATTTGCAAACAAGGACATTAAAATAGTTGTAATAAGTATGTTCCCTACACTTAAGAAGGCAAAGGAAAACATGAATATAATGGGAAGAGAAATAAAATGGGAAGAGACAAAGGATCTTCTATAGATGAACACTGCAATATCTTTTTTAAAAAAATGTTTATTATTTTGGAAGAAAATGTATGAACAGGGGAAGGGTGGGGGGAGAGAGAGAGAGAGAGAGAGAGAGAATCCTAAGCAGGTTCCATGCTGTCAGTGTAGAGCCTGACATGGGGCTTGATCCCACAAACCTTGAGATCATGACCTGAGCCAAAATCAGGAGTCAAACACTTAGAAAAACACAATATTTTCATGAAAATTTTGTTGTATGGAATAAACAGCATTAGATATTGCAGAAGAAAAGATCAGTAAACTTGAAAGCATAGCAATAGAAACTATGCAAACTGAAGCAAAAAGAGAAAAAGACTAAAAAAAAAGCAAAAGGGAATCACATCAAGCAGTGACAAAATAATTTAACATAGCTGTAATTTAGAGTCTCGAGAGTGAGAGAAGAGGAAAACATGTTTGAAAAAATAATGGCCAAATGTTTTCTAAGATTGATGAAAACTATAAATTTACACATCTAAGAAGCTCAACAAACTCAAAGAAGGATAAATGAAGTGTCCTTTTGTGTTTGTTTTAATTTTTCCCTGAATCCTAGTTTATGAATGAGATTGTATTCTGATTTTTCAGCTGTATTTTGTCTTGTTTCTGGTTCTCTGATGTAGGATCTTTTCTGATTTCTGAAAATGATTGTTATAGGGATCAAGGGAATGATAATGTCCATGTTGACAAAGTGGAAAAGATGTGTATTCTACAACCCCCCTTTGTATGCCTTCAGACTCTCCATTCAGGTAAACGGTCTCTGTAATTTCTACCTGTCACTGTGAGTCCCTTGGGCCCTATCAATGACTTTGTATTAGGTTTCTTTTATAGTGTGCCTGTTAAGATGACTATTCTAATCCCATTGAAATTATTTTCTTTTTTACCAAGTTTTTATTTAAATTCCAGTTAGTTTATATACAGTGTATTATTAGTTTCAGGTGTACAATTTATTGATTCAACAACTGGATAATATTACTCAGTGCTCATGAAGATACGTGTACTCTTAATTTCCTTCACCTACTTCATTCATCCCACAACCCACCTCCTCTCTAGTAACCATAAGTTTGTTCTCTATACTTAACAGTCTGTTTTCTGGTTGTTTCTCCCTTTTTTATTTCCTTCGTTCATTTGTTTTGTTTCTTAAATTCCACACATGAGTGCAATCATATGGTATTTATATTTCTTTGACTGGCTTATTTTGCTTAGTGTAATACTCTATACCTCAATCCATGTCATTCCAAATGGCAAGATTACATTCTTTCTTATGACAGAGTAATATTCCATATATATATATAAATGGAATATTTATATACACCTTCATTATCCATTCATTAGTTAATGCACTTTGGGATGTAATTGGAATATTTTAAATAATAATAATAATTATTATTATATTTTATAATTATTTCTATTTACCAAGATCTATTTAACACCTTGCACATAAGTCAATCAATAAATATAGGCTAATGATTGATTAGAACAGTGGTCTTCAAACCCTAGCATGCATTAGGATCATCTGGTTGTCTCATAAATCATATTTCTGCGACCTATCCCTAGATTCTATAATTTATTAAGCCTGGAGTGGGACTTGATAACTTGCATTTCTAACAACATCCCAGGTGGTGCTGATATTGCTGGTCTTCAAACCACATATTGATAAATACTGTATTAGACTATATATGTGAACTGTTGAGAGATTACACGTACTTCAAATCACTCCTAAAATCGTACTTCTTCAAATTCCTTCTCCCTCAGAATAGCAGCTCTTCTTTCTTTTTTTTTAAATAGTTTATTGTCAAGTTGGTTTCCATATAATACCCAGTGCTCATCCCGACAAGTGTCCTCCTCCATGCCCATCAACCTCCTTCCCCTCCCCCCATACCCATCAGTCCTCAGTTTGTTCTCAACATTCAAGAGTCTCTCATGGTTTACCTACTTCCCTCTCCCCTCCTCTATTTCCCCCCATCTTCTCCCCCACGGACCTCTGTTAAGTTCCTCCTAATCCCCCTATACGTGCAAACATATGGTAGCTGTCCTTCTCTGCCTGACTTATTTCGTTCAGCATAACACCCTCAAGGTCCATCCATGTTGCTACACATGGCCAGATTTCATTGTTTCTCATTGCCATGTAGTATTCCATGGTATAGATAAACCACATCTTCTTGATACATTCGTCTGTTGATGGACACTTAGGCTCTTTCCATGTTTTGGCTATTGTTGAGAGTGCTGCTATGAACATTGGGGTCCATGTGCCCCTATGCATCAACACTCCTGGATCCCTTGGATAAATTCATAGCAGTGCTATTGCTGGGTCATAGGGGAGTTCTATTGTTAGTTTCCTGAGGAACCTCCACACTGTTTTCCAGAGGAGCTGTACCAGTTTACATTCCCACCAACGGTGTAGGAGGGTGCCCGTTTCTCGACATCCTCGCCAGCATCTAGAGTCCTCTGATTTGCTCATTTAACCACTCTGACTGGGGTGAGGTGGTATCTGTGTGGTTTTGATTTGTATTTCCCTGATGAGGAGGGATGCTGACATCGTTTCATGCGTCTGTTGGCCATCTGGATGTCCTCTTTGGAGAAGTGTCTGTTCATGTCTTCTGCCCATTTCTTCACTGGATTGTTTGTTTTTCAGGTGTGGAGTTTGGTGAGTTCTTTATAGATTTTGGATATTAACCCTTTATCTGATATGTCATTTGCAACTATCTTTTCCCATTCCGTCAGTTGCCTATTAGTTATATGGATTGTTTCCTTTGCTGTGCAGAAGCTTTTAATCTTGATGAGGTCACAGTAGTTCATTTTTGCTCTTGATTCCCTTGCTTTTGGGGATGTGTCAAGTAAGAAATTGCTGCAGTTGAGGTCAAGGAGGTTGTTTCCTGCTTTCTCCTCTAGGGTTTTGATGGTTTCCTGTCTCACATTCAGGTCCTTTATCCATTTTGAGTTTATTTTTGTGTATGGTGTGAGAAAATGATCCAGGTTCATTTTTCTGCATGTTGTTGTCCAGCTCCCCCAGCACCATCTGTTACAGAGGCTGTCTTTTTTCCATTGGATACTCTTTTCTGCTTTGTCAAAGATTAGTTGGCTGTACATTTGTGGGTCCAATTCTGAGTTCTCTGTTCTGTTCCATTGGTCTCTGTGTCTGTTTTTGTGCCAATACCATACTGTCTTGATGATGACAGCTTTGTAGGAGAGGCTAAAGTCTGGGATGGTGATGCCTCCCGTTTTGGTTTTCTTCTTCAATATTACTTTGGCTATTCGGGGTCTTTTGTGGTTCCATACAAATTTTAGGATAGTTTGTTCTAGTTTTGAGAAGTATTCTGGTGCAATTTTGATTGGGATTGCATTAAATGTGTAGATTGCTTTGGGTAGTAATGACATTTTAACTATATTTATTCTTCCAATCCATGAGCATGGAATGTGTTTCCATTTCTTTGTGTCTTCTTCAATATCCTTCATAAGTTTTCTATAGTTTTCATCATACAGATCTCTTATATCCTTGATTAGGCTTATTCCTAGGTATTTTATGTTTTTTTGTGCAATTGTGAATGGGATCAGTTTCTTGATTTCTTTTTCTGTTGCTTCATTGTTGGTGTATAAAAATGCAACCAATTTCTGCACGTTGATTTTGTACTCTGCAACTTTGCTGAATCTTGGATCAGTTCTAGTAGGCTTCTGGTGGAGTCTGTCGGGTTTTCTATGTAGAGTATCATGTCGTCTACAAAAAGTGAAAGTTTGACTTCTTCTTTGCCAATTCTGATGCCTTTGATTTCCTTTTGTTGCCTGATGGCTGATGCTAGGACTTCCAGCATGATGTTAAACAACAGTGGTGAGAGTTGACATCCCTGTCCTGTTCCTGATCTCAGGGGGAAAGTTCTCAGTTTTTCTCCATTGATGATGATGTTGTAGCTCTTCTTTTTAACATGTATTTCATATCCTATCTGCATCTCTTACAATATTTATCATAGTCTTTCTTATTTATAAGTTGTTTATATAATGTGTTTATCTTTTTTTTTAGTGTTTTTATTTATTTCTGAGAGAGAGAGACACAGTGTGAGCAGGGGAGGGTCAGAGAGAGAGGGAGACACAGAATCCGAAGCAGGCTCCAGGCTCCGAGATAGCTGTCAGCAGAGAGCCCGACGCAGGGCTCGAACCCACGAACCGTGAGATCATGACCTGACCCTCATCTCTCTTCCCCTAAGTGTTATGACTAACATATGTGACCATTATGTAGGGATAAAGCCTATTTCATGTAAAGCATCTGATTATGATATATCAATAGATTAAATAACGATGAAATGATATCATTATTTTAAGTGCACAGGTAAGTTGTTTGTAGGATTTATTTTATCTTTTAAAAGAAAATTTGACTGCTATGATATTTCTATTACAAAGCCTGAGTTTTGTAATAGATATAAATATCACCATGAAAATCTGAGTTGTTTTTATTAGTATAGTTCCTTGTTATTTTATCCTTCTGAGGGATGTAGCTCTTAAAAGTTTCCTTGTAATTTCTGTAATACCAAACCAGTCAAATGTTTGGTATTATGAAGAGTTAATTTTATCATTAGCATCAGCCTATCAATAAAACCATTTTTCAGGGGCGCCTGGGTGGCTCAGTCAGCTAAGCGTCCGACTTCGGCTCAGGTCATGATCTCGCGGTTCGTGGGTTTGAGCCCCGCGTCGGGCTGTGTGCTGACAGCCAGCTCAGAGCCTGGAGCCTGTTTCAGATTCTGTGTCTCCCTCTCTCTCTGATCCTCCCCTGCTCACCCTCTCTCTCTCTGTCAGAAATAAATAAAACATTTAAAAAAAACATTTTTCATAGGCAACTCTAAATGATCCTATATATTTGTGAAAGAGCACAGTTGGAATAAATTATAATTACATTTCTTTTATGCTGTTATGAAAGATCATTTCTTCAGTCTTTACTCACATTGAACTATTAAATGTGTATTCTAATAAGCTGCATTCAACTTTTTAAACACACCATCTTTATTGGTTTCTTTCTATCCTCCATTTAAATTACTGATCTGCATTTCTGTTTATGCCAGCATCTTCTAATAATGCCATGACTTGCTCAGCAAAATCCTACTACTTCTGGCGACTGACCAATCTTATACAATGTGCTTTCACATAAAAACTTCCTCATTGCAGTCTGCTATGTGAACTATTTGGTATGGATTTTATAATGCTGCTTTGTAATTAAATGAATGAAAATTAAAGATCCAATTTTAAATTAGCTTGTACATAGTCATTATGTATCATTCTTGCCAGAAAAGCAGTAGGTCCTATATGATTTGAATAGTATGCTAGTGGAAAAGGCATGTCACTTTTCTTAAGTCTTAGTATCATATTCATATTTGAACATAGTCTAATTATATTAAATAAAATGTAGGGATATATAAAAAGCACAAATCACTTATCAAGATTCATTTCTTAAACTATAATAGCATCTACAAGATGCCATGTAATTTACTAAATAAAAATATTACAGTAATATAACCTCAAGCATTTGGAATTAGTTCGTCATCATGTATTTTGAGGAGGAGATATTTCTGAAGGTTTAAAAATGTTTAGTCATGAATTTGGAGTTTTTAAATTGTGAAAATTCAAGTGCACTTATGTTTTATCATTTTTTCTCGTAAAACTACTAGAAAAGCAACTAATCTCTCATGAATACAAATATAAAATTGCATCATTTTATTAAAACAGACAACTACTGTGAAATTAACAGAGATTCATAGCTCATATTCTATAATAACATTCATGACATAATATAGTACCTACTATTGTATAGTGTTTACTAAGCATAAATTAAAAGTAACTGACTGACAAACACAGTGTTAGACAATTTTCACGTGTTGGTTTTTAAATCTGTGAATATATACAATAAATATTATATAGTGTATATTTTTTCCATCCAAAATAAGTGGAACCTACTTTTGCACTGGGCCATAAATCCAGAAATACATCTTTTTGCAACTGGTTCATGCGCACATGTGCACACACACACACAAAGAGAGAGAGAAAACATCTTGACAATTGAAAGTAATTCGCCAGGGATCAGTCACTAGTGTCAGAAGTAAGAGGTAGTTAAGAGAGTGGGGGCAAATCCCACCTCCCATGCACACTCTTCTGACAACTGGAATATGTTCCCAGTAGAACGAAAAGAAGAAAATGTGTCAATTATAATGTTAGTAAATTAATACTTGAAGGAGTAGCTCAACCTATTTGTCACCTGCCTCTGCTGATCTCATTGTTGCTCCATTTCTGTTGACAAGTAGTATTTCTATTTGCATATTATTTCTTGGAAATTGATAAAGATTTTAAAAATGGAGCAATTCTTGATGATGATCATCTCCAAGATGTGGCCAGGGGAGTGAGTGGCTAAAGGTTCACATTAAAATATATTTAATTTCAGGGGCACATGGGTGGCTCAGCTGGTTGGGCGGCTGACTTCAGCTCTGGTCATGATCTCATGGATTGTGAGTTTGAACCCCAAGTTGGGCTCTGAAAGCTCAGAGCCTACAGCCTGCTTCAGATCCTGTGTCTCCCTTTCTCTCTCTGTGCCCTCCCCTGCTCATGCTGTCTCTCTCTCTGTCTCTCAAAACTGAATAAACGTCAAAAAAATAAAATATACTTAATTTCCTATGTGTTAATATACTTTTATAATAAACAGTATGTGGTAGGCAGAATTCTAAGATGGCAGAGATGATTCTTAAAATCTTCTACCCTTAAGCCTGGATGGGACCTGTGAATATGTGAAACATCACTTCTGTGATTATGTCATATTTCATAACAAAAGGGGCTTTGCAGATGTAATTGACTAATCACAAAAACATGTAAGAGGAAGTAGACCCTTTCTAGAGAAAGAAATTTGAAGTATAACAAGGATTTTATGTAAGAAAGATTCATCCATTGCTGGATTTAAAGGTGGAGGAATACATCATCCATGTGGTACCCAGATTAATGACCCATAGAGCTGTGAGCTAATAAATGAGTGTTGTTTTAAGCCACTAGATTTGGGATACTTTGTTATGCAGCAATAGAAAATTAGTATGAGACAGTTTACATAAAATAAAATGTACCCATTTTAAGTTTATAGTTTGATTAGTTGTGGCAAATGCATACACCACCACAAGTAAGATTCAGGACATTAATATCACACCACAAATTTCCTGTTTTATTACCATCAATCCATCCCCCAGCATGAGGCAACCACTTGTCTTATTTCTGTCACTCTGTGTTAAATTGTGCCTTTCTCTCTTTCTCTCTCTCTCCTTTTCTCTGTTGTAATTTGAGTCCAATGATCATTTTAATATTTTTCTATATCTCCAAATTCTTTTAATCACCATTCTGAGTACATAGAATAGTTTCTCTGAATATTTATTAGTTTATTAACTCAAAAAATATTTTTTGCATACTGGGTCTGAATCAGGAGCTGTTCCAGGCAGTTGGGATATACTAATAAATGAAATTGTTAAAGACTCCCCTTACATAGCATACACTCCAAAGATTCTAGGAGGTTCATTTGGGGGGGGGGGGATGGTGTGATTGCCTTCCTGGATGTGAGTCCTCTAAATATTACTGATGAGCCCATAAAACCCTTATTTATATTAGCCTCACCTGAGATATTTGGATAAAATTGGCTAAGTAGACCAAAGCCCAAGGTCTCAGTACTAAAAATCAAGTTTGTTTTGTTGCATGGTTTCATGAATTTGTATATGAGTTGCATTAATTAAATCTCTGTCCTTAATCTTTGTCCAGCAGTCAGTTCTTCCGGGTCTGAGATCCAGCTGCATCCTTCTAGGGACACAACTCTCCACCTTTGATAAACACTAGAATTACTTGGGAAGATATTAAAAAGTACTGATGCCTATTCTCACTCCATTTGGCTTGGGCCTGAGCACTGATACTTGTTTAAAGCTTTAGCACATCTAATAATTCTAATTTATAGCCAAGCCTCTAGTCCCTTCATTGAGTACTGTTCTGCTTTTTGAAACTATATCTGTGTTGAATTTCCTACTTTCTGTTGCTCAGCAGGTATGTCTTCTGTACCCTATATTTTCTGTGGTTACTACTGAAACCATGTGTTGAAAATAGTTTGTAAGATGGAAGGAGTCTGGGTCCTTGAATCACTGAATGGGAGGTCTTCCACTGAACACTGTGGTAGACTGTTGTAGACATCGAGTAGTTGCCTACTCAATATCTATTCACTACTTCATCCTTACAAACAGAATTTCTACACACTTGAGGATGTCAGTGTGTTTAGATAAAAGATTACATATCTTGAGGGAGTTAAGATGGTAGGGAAGTAAGGGGACTGGGATTTCCCTCGACCCACAAACACAGCTGTATTGAGGTCAGATCACTTGAAACACCCAGGAAATCAATCTGTGTTGTGGCAGAAGGATCTCCACAGTTGGAAGGAGACAGCTTGGCAGGATAGAGCTGCATGTATGTGAGTTGGGGGAGATAAAATGGCATGGGCACGGAGGGGAGAGAACCGTTTCTGTGCATAAACAAAAGGGAGAGAAAGAGAAGGCTTGTAGAAGTCGGCATCAAGTTAGGCAAGAGGAAAATCTCTTCAGGCCACAGACCGGGGAATGAGAAATATGGAGAGTGCCAGTTTCTACTTTGCAAACAGACTTAGGTACTGAAACTCGGAGGTTGCAAAAGTGCGTGACATTCTCCAGAGCAAAGCCAGCAGCAGTGAATTTCACTCCCGGGGAGGTGGGAGTCTGCCCTGGAGAGCCAGGCCTGGAGTAGCGATCTCAGGGGAACATTGGGAGAGAAGAGTCCCCTTCCTTGAGTACTGTGGGAAGAGAGTTTATTGCTTCCCCAAGGATAAAAGACCTGAAGGTGCCAGCCAAAGGCATTTTATTAGCAGGGCAGGGTGCCTCTACTCCAGAACAGGGTCTACATCGTGTGGGGTACTTTAAGATATCGGGTTTTGAATTCTAGCTGACCACCTAGAAGGTGTGGGAGAGCTATGGAGCAGGGCAAGCTGGCGGCCCTCATTATTCTGAGAGGGCACCAGAACAGTGAGGAAAGATTGGGATGTCACCATTTTTCTCCCTAAGAACATGGTGGGACTTCTGAGAGCAGCACAGAGAAACCCAGTGGAGGCGGGGCCACTTAAACCAAACCCCACCACTCTGTGCCTGGCAACTGCTTATCTACTGGAGCAAGACTGAATGACCCTAGGCAACCAGCCTCTCCTCCAGACCAGCACAGTCACAGGTCGCAGGCACCAATAGTTTTTGTGTGTGTGTCTATTCTTGTTTCTTTTCTTTTTTCTTCTCTTTTCTTTTTCTGCCCTCTTTTTTTCTTCTGGAATCAGGCTCATAATTTCTTGTCAAATCTTGTCATATATATAAATTTTGTTTGTTTGATCATGCATTTTTATTCTCTTCTTTTTCCAACTCTTTGTTTCTTCATCCTCTTTATTTTCCACTCTCTCTGGATTTAACATTATAGTTTTTTTGAATTCTCTGTTTGGTCTTTTATTCTCCTCTTTTCTCTTTCTCACAATTTTACCTTGTGATGGGATCAGGCTTCCTCCTACACTTTTCCTTTTTTTTCCCCCATGGTTACTTCAACAAACAAATCAAAGTACACCTGGTGGAAGGTCCAAACACTCCACCACTACAAGCTAGGAGAAGCTCTGCTCAGGACTGATCACTGGGATAGAGCAGCCAAAATGTGATAACAGAGTGCATGCAACATATACCAAAAACACTTCCTGAAAGGCCAGGCCCTGGACAGTGTAAGACCCCTTTTTAATACAGTAGTACTCTCAGGTGCAAAACACATAACAAGCTTTTAAAACATACAAAAGACAGAAATTTAGCCAAACTGACAAAACAGAGGAATTCTCCCCAAAAGCAAGTTCAAGAAGAAATTACAGCCAGAGAATATTATAAACAATATATGTGAACAATGATTTAGAATAACAGTCATAAGACTAATAGCTGGGATTGAATAAAGCATAGAAGACACCAAAAAAATCTCTTGCTAAAGAGATCAAAGACCTAAGAACTAGTCATGATGAATTAAGAAATGCTATAAATGAGATGCAAAATAAACTAGATACAGTGACAGTGTGAATGGAAGAAACAGAGGAGGGAATAGGTGAAATAGAAGATAAAATTATGGAAAATAATGAAACTGTAAAAAGGAGAGAAAGGGAGTTACTAGATCATGAGGAGATAGCTAGAGAACTGAGTGATTCGATGAAATGAAACAATACCACCATCATAGGAGTTCTGGTAGGGGAAGAGCTAGAGAAAGGGGCAGAAGGCTTATTTGAACAAATTATAGCTGAGAACTTCCCTAATCTGGGGAAGGAAACAGGCACCCATGTACAAGAGGCACAAAATACTCTCATCAAAATCAGTAAAACCAGGTCAACACCACAACATATCAGAAACTGGCAGAATACAAAGATAAAGAGAAAATTCTGAAAGCAGCTAGGGTCAAACAGGTCTTAACCTACAAGGATATACACCTAAGGGTAGTAGCAGACCTATTCAACGAAACTTGGAAAGCTAGAAGGGAGTGGCAGGAAATATTCAAAGTGCTAAATAAGAAAAATATGCAACCAAGAATCCTTTATCTGGCAAGGCTGTCACTCAGAATAGAAGTGATAAAGACTTTCCTAGACAGAAAGTTGGTGATGGGCATTGAGGAGAGCATCTGTTGGAATGAGCACTGGGTATTTTTTAAGGACGCTAATTTGACAATAAATTATATTTAAAAATCTAAAAATTAAAAAAAATAACTTTCCAAGTCAAACAAAATTTAAAGGAGTTCATGACCACTAAACCATCCATGCAAGAGATACTAATGGTGGCTTTGTGAGTGGAAAGCAGCAAATACTAGAAAGGACCAGAGATCTCTCTCTCTCTCTCTCTCTCTCTCTCTCTCTCTCTCTCTCTCTCACACACACACACACACACACACACACACACAACATGAAATCTACAGATAATACAATGGCACTAAATTCATCTTTCAATAATCTTTCTGAATGTAAATGGATTAAATGCCCCAGTGAAAAGACATAGGGTATCAGGATGAATAAAAAACAAGATCCATCTATATACCTCCTACAGGAGACTCATTTTAGACAGGAAAACACCTACAGATTGAAAGTGGGTGGATGGAGAACCATCTATCGTGCTAGTGGAAATCAAAAGAAAGCCAGAGTAGTCATACTTATATCAGAAAAACTAGATTTGAAAACAAAGACTATAACGAGAGATGAAGAAGGGCATTGTATCATAATTAAGAGGTCTATCCCTCAATAAGAGCTAACAATTGTAAATATTTATGTCCCCAACATGAAGGCACACAAGTATAGAAATCAATCACAAATTTAAGTAAACTTTTGGATAATAATACTGTAATTGCAGGATCCTTTAATACTCCACTTACAGCAATGGAAGATCATTACTCTGAATGACACGTGGGACCAGATGTACTTAACAGATATACTTAGAACATTTCATCCTAAAGCAGCAGAATACACATTCTTCTCAAGTGCACATGGAACATTCTCCAAAATAGGTCACATACTGGGTCACACAACAGCCCTCAACAGGTATAAAAATATTGAGATCACCATACCATGCATATTTCCAGATCACAATGCTATGAAACTTGAAATCAACCACAAGAAAAAATTTGGGAAGCCCCCAAATACATGGAGGTTAAACAACATCCTACTAAGGAATGAATGAATGAAGCAGGAAATTAAAGAGGAATTTTAAAAATACATGGAAGCTAATCAAAATGAAAACACGACAGTCCAAGCCCTTTGAGATGCAGTAAAGGAAGTACTAAGAAGGAAATACATTGTAATTCACGCCTATCTCAAGAAGCAAGAAAGGTCCCAAATATGCAACCTAACCTTACACCTAAAGGAGCTGAAAAGCAGCATCAAGTAAATCCCAATACCAGCATAAGAAGGGAAATAATAAATATTAGAGCAGAAATGAACAATATAGATTCCAAAAAAATAAAAATTAAAAAAACCACCAGGTAGAACACAACAATGAAACTACGAGCTTGTTTTTTGAAAGAATAAACAAAACTGATAAACCTCTAGCCAGACTTCTCAAAAAGAAAAGAGAGAGGATCCAAATAGATAAAATCATGAATGAAAGAGGAGAGATAAAAACCAACACCACAGAAATACAAATATAAGAGAATACTATGAAAATTATATGCGAACTGGACAATCTGGAAGAAATGGACAAATTCCTAGACATTCACACACTACCAAAATGCAAAAAGGAAGAAATAGAAAGTTTGAATAGACCTATAACCAACAAAGAAATTGAATTAGTTATCAAAAATCCCCCAACAAATAGGAGTCCTGGGCAAGATGGACTACCAGACATTTAAAGCAGAGTTAATACGTATTCTTCTCAAACTGTTCCAAAATAATAGAAATGGAAGGAAAACTTCCAAACTCATTTGATTAGGTCAACATTACCTTGATTCTAAAACCAGACAAGGACTCCACTATAAAGGAGAATTACAGGCCAATATCACTAATGAAGTTGAGTGCAAAAATTCTTACCAAGATACTAGCAAATTGAATTTAACAGTACATTAAAAAATTATTAGCCATGATCAAGTGGAATTCCTTACTGGGCTGCAAGACTGGTTCAATATTCACAAATTAATCAATGTGATACACCATATTAAAAACAATAAGAACCATATGGTACTGTAAATAGATGCAGAAAAAGCATTTGACAAACTATAGCATTATTTCTTGATAAAAACCATCAAGAAAGCCAGGATGGGAGGAACACATCTTAACATCATAAAAAGCCATATATGAAAGGCCCACAGCTAATATCAGCCTGAATAGGGAAAAACTGAGAGTTTCTCCTAATATCACGAACATGACAGGGGTGTCCACTCTTACCACTGAAGCTCAATGTAGTGTTGGAAGTCCTCACCTCAGCAATCAGACAACAAAATGAAATAAAAGGCATCCAAATTTGCAAAGAAGTCAAACGCTCACTCTTTGTAAATGAGATGATACTCTACATGAAAAACCTAAAAGACTCCACCAAAAAACTGATAGAGTGAATACATGAGTTCAGCAAAGTTGCAGGATATAAAATCAATGTATAGAAATTGGTTTCATTTCTATACATCAATAATGAAGAAACAGAAAGAGATATCAGGGAACTGATTTGGAATTTCACTGAAAACCATAAAATACCTTGGAATAAACTTAACCAAAGAAGTAAAAGCCCTGTATGCTAAAAACTATACAAAACTTATGAAATAAACTGAAGAAGACAGAAAGAAATGGAGAAATATTCCATACTCAATGAATTGGAAGAACAAATATTGTTAAAATGTTAATACTATCCAAAGCAATCTACACATTCAGTGCAATCCTTATAAAAATAACACCAGCATTCTTCACAGAGCTAAAACAAACAATTCTAAATTTGTATGGAACCAGAAAAGACCCCCAAGTAGCCAAAGTAATGTTGAAAAAGAAAGCCAAAGCTGGGGGCATCCACAATTCCAGACCTCAAGCTGTATTACAAAGCTGTCATCATCAAGACAGTACGGTACTGGCACAAAAACAGACACATAGATCAATGGAACAGAATAGAGAACCCAGAGATAGACCCACAAATATATGGCCACCTAATCTTCAACAAGGCAGGAAAGAATTTACAATGGAGAAAAGACGGTCTCTTCAGCAGATGGCATTGGAAAAACTAGACAGTAACATGCAGAAGAATGAAACTGGACCACTTACACCATACACAAAAATAAATTCAAAATGGATAAAAGACCTATTTGTGAGACAGGAAACCATCAAAATCTTATAGGAGAAAGCAGGCAGCAACCTCTTTGATATTGCCTGCAGCAATTTCTTAACATGTCTCTGGAGACAATGTAAATAAGAGCAAAAATGAACTATTGGGACTCCATCAAGATAAAAAAAAAGAAAAAGTCTGCACAGAGAAGAAATCAATAACGAAATTAAAAGACAACCAACAGAATGGGAGAAGATATTTGCAAATGACATAGTGGATAAAGATTAGTATACAAAAATCTATAAAGAACTTACCAAACTCAGCACCCAAAAAACAAATAATCCAGTGAAGTAATGGGCAGAAGACATGAATAGACACTTTTCCAAAGAAGACATCCAGATGGTAAACAGACATATGAAAAGATGCTCAACATCATTCATCATTAGGGAAATACAAATCAAAACCACAATGAGAGACCACCTCACACCTCTCAGAATGGCTAACATTAACAACTCAGGCAACAACAGATGTTTCTAAGGATGTGGAGAAAGCGGAACTTTTTTGCGCTGTTAGTGGGAATGCAAACTGGTGCAGCTACTCTGGAAAACAGTATGGAGGTTCCTCCAAAGATTAGAAATAGATATACCCTATGACTCAGCAATTACACTGGTAGGAATTTATCCAAAGGATACTAAAAAGCTAATTCTAAGGGGCAAATGCACCCCCAATGTTTATAACAGCTCGTCAACAATAGCCACATTATGGAAAGAGCTGAACTCTCTATCAACTGATAAGTGAATAAAGAAGATGTGGTATACACATATATACACACACACAATGTGATACACACACGCACACACAATATGGTATACACACACACACAATGGAATACTACGCGGTGATGAAAAGAACGAAATCTTGCCATTTGCAACAACATGGATGGAACTAGAGGGTATTATGCTAAGCGAAAAAAGTCAGAGAATGACAGATGATTTCAATCGTATGTGGAATTTGAGACACTCAACAGATGAATATAGGGGAATGGAAAAAAATAATATAAAAACAGAGAGACAAACCATAGAGACTTTTAAATACAGAGAACATGGGGCGCCTGGGTGGCTCAGTTGGTTAAGGGGCTGACTTTGGCTCAGGTCATGATCTAGCAGTTTGTGAGTTCAAGTCCCACGTGGTCTCTGTGCTGACAGCTCAGAGCCTGGAGCTTGCTTCTGATTCTGTGTCTCCTTCTCTCTCTGCACTTCCCCTGCTCACACTCTGACTCTGTGTCTCTTAAAAATAAATAAACGTTGGGGCGCCTGGGTGGCTTAGTCGGTTAGGCGTCCGACTTTCGCTTAGGTCATGATCTCGCAGTTCGTGGGTTCGAGCCCCGCGTCGGGCTCTGTGCTAACTGCCAGCTCAGAGCCTGGAGCCTATTTCAGAGTCTGTGTCTCCCTCTCTCTCTGACCCTCCCCTGCTCACGCTGTCTCTCTCTCTCTCTCTCTCTCTCCTAGAAATAAATAAAAATATTGAAAAAAATAAAAAAATAAACGTTAAAATTTTTTAAAAAATAAATAAATACAGAGAACAAACTGAGGGTTGCTGGATGTGGTGGTGTGGGGCAGTGAGAGGTGGATTAAATGCATGGTTAGGGCATTAAGGAGGGTACTTTTCAGCATGAGCACTGGGTGTAATATGTAAGAGATAAATCACTGGGTTTTACTCCTGAAGCCAAGACTACACTGTATGTTAACTAACTCGAAAATAAATATAGGGGTGCCTGGGTAACTCAGTCGGTTAAGCGTCCGACTTCAGCTCAGGTCATGATCTCACAGTTTGTGGGTTCGAGCCCCACGTCAGGCTCTGTGCTGACAGCCAGCTCAGAGCCTGGAGCCTGCTTCAGATTCTGTATCTTCCTCTCTTTCTGACCCTTCCTGCGCTCTCTGTCTCTCTCTCTCTCTCTCTCTCTCTCTCTCAGAAATAAATAAAACATTTTTAAAAAAGAAAGAAAATAAATATTAAAAAATCATATATCCTGATCTCTTTTATAGTTGGATTGCTATAAGCTGACCTATAAGCAGAACTAGTGAAGACTTCTTGGAAGTCTCTTTTTAAGAGTTCTGTGTCCATCCTCACTTTGTCTCTTTTTTCTATATATGAAAACAGATGTAATGGCTGAAGATTCAGCAACCATTTTGTAACCATGAGGGGAGAGTCACATGATCTAGTGATGACCAATGAAAAAAATAAGGGAGACTAGTTCTTTGACGACATTGAAAACTGCTGTACAACCGCTGGTATAAAATTTTATAGACTTTTATTTACACAAAAGGGAAAAAACTCATCAAAGCCAATAAACTTTTTTTAGGTTTCTAGTACTAATAACAGAATATAAATCCTAACTCATATATATTTTTTAAAAATTTTTAATGTTTATTTTTGAGAGAGAGAAAGAGAGAGACCGACAGTGACTGGGGGAGAGACAGAGAGAGAGGGAGACAGATTTGAAGCAGACTCTAGGCTCTGAACTGTCAGCACAGAGCCCGATGCAGGGCTCAAACTCATGAATCATGAGATCATGGCCTGAGCTAAAGCCAGAGGCTTAACTGACTGACCACCCAGGTGCCTCCTCATATATTTCTAATGTCATACTTCCCATACTCTCAGGGATTCTATTAGTGCCCACTGGCTTTTACTGACACTACCTGTCCAACTATCTGCATTAACTTCTGTGGCTTGATATTTGGATCTGTGCTATTTCCCTTTGTATCAGACTTGTCTCCTAATACTTAGTCATCTCCAGTATTATCTGTATTGCCTTGGACAAAAACCTGTCACATTTGATCAGATTTAGCATGAATATATGACAGTCACTTAAAGGCAGACTTTAAAATGTTTCTCAAGTAAAATAAATGCAACAACCTAAGTCTCTCATCATGTTTTCTATGTTCACTTATCTCAATATCAAATTTAGATGGTCTTGCTGGCTCCATTTTCAGGTGAAAGTAAAAAAAAATAGTAGTATATAGACAGATTATATGATGAACAACACTCTGCAAAATCCATCATTCAAGAAATAGAGGAGATTGGATAGTTTGACCTGTGATTTATAGGTAGGAGAACTCCACTTATCACCTCTAGGAAGATCTGTTATACCTATTGGCTTTGCTCATGCTGTGTAGTATATTGTTTTACAGGTCAGGTAAGTCTCACATCCCTACTGAAGCTGTTTATTTCCTTTGTTTTTGATTTTAAAATAGTAGGAAAACTATAAAATATGCTCACAAGATAACTCATGGGCAGGTAACTTTTGTTCTCAATCTGGGAGGTTAAAAGTGAAAATGTGAACTTGTGTGTATAGCATGGTCTGTTTGAGAACATGCCCTGATGAAAGCAGTGATGAAAGAAGAAGATACACAAGCAGTTGGAACAACATGTCTGTGGGTGTCTCTGTGGCTTTCAGTTTGCCCATTGTCACCTGGAGAAAACCAACTGAAGATGAGTAGCTTTGTGCATTCATTAATTTAAATGAGAAAAAGAAAATATAATACTTTATTTAGAGACAATTTGTAATCATGTGTTTATAAGAGAAAGTAAAGTTAGGGACAAATGAAAAACACAAACTCTGCCCTAAAACTATTTTAAGCATTAACTTGACCTCCTTAATCATCAAATTTTTTGTTCTTAAAAAAACTGATGAGTAGTTAAACTCATTAATTATTATACTATTTAATCCTTACACCATTTCCCCACCATTTCTTTGGGCTTTGGGGGCAAATACACAGTTTCCTGAGATATTCTAAATCTCATAAAGGTCTTCTGCACAATATTGACCAATAACAAGGAGGTGGTAGTGAATAAAGAAAAAAATAATAATAATGTGTTATCTTATTCTGGATTCCAACACCATGACCAGGTCCATATTCACCATGACAGAAACAGTATTTAGGTTATTCACATGATAACGGTGGATAAGAAGAAAATATGATCAAGGTATACTTTAGGGACCAGGGTGAGGAATTTAGTCAGGAGACTAGAGTTGGAAAAGGTTGAGGTCTGGCAGAAATGAGGTGAGAGGGAAATCACACATTCTGGGAGGTGAAGGTCAAGAATAGATTCAAAACTTGAGTTTGCTCTGCATGGAGCTAAAGATGCAGCTGAAGTAAAGCTGGAGAGTTTTATATTCAGCTTTAAGGTTGACACTGTCCATACCTATAGTAGAAATTTTGGGATTTAAAACACCAATACCCAATACCTTTAGATTTAGATAAAGGCTCCTTAAGTTTTTGGGAGTTTCATCTGGTAGTATCATAACTTCCATGGCTTCCACCACTAAGTTTGTTGATTTTTTTTTTTTTTTTTTGCGAATCATTGAGAGAAGAAAGAGAAAGGTGAATGTGCGTGTATAGAATCAGGGGGAGTAACCAAGCTTTGGAATTGACTCCTACAGAAAGTGGCTATTGATACCAATGCCCGTGTCCAAAGGATTGGAGATGACAGAGACTTTCTCATCATAACAGTGGCTGAGTTACAACCCTTTCTTTTCTAGGAACTTATCTTATGGAAATAATCAAGGATGTACCTGTAAAGGATAACTTTAAATATGTTCTTCTTGATATTGTTCATGAAAGAAGAGAATGCTAAATGTCCAACAATGAAGGAATAGTTATATAGGTATATTACATACATCCATATAAGGGAATATATATGCAAACATAAAAATAATATTGCAAATTAATACTTATTTAAAAAATAAAGCTAACTTTTAAAAGATTACATAGAAAAGTATAATACATGCAAAATAGCAATTTCCCCACACTCTATTCCCATCATCCTGCATTCTTCTCTCTAATAGTACTTATCACCATGGCACACTCTATATTTACATGTTTATTTTTATTGTATGTGTCCTTTCCCCTCATTAGAATATAAGCATCATGAGGGCAGAGACTTTATATTGTTCACTATTGTATCCCCAATCTTAAGACAATGTTTGGCATACAGTGGGTGCTTAATAAATATCTGTTGAACGAATGGCTGAATAATTATAGTGTGTGTTGTAAATCAGCACAAAGTAAAGGAGCACAGAAGAATGGCTTACACACAGCCTGGGGGATGATTAGAAAAGACTTCCTGGAAGAGTTGATCTCTTAATATTAAAACATGGGCAAAAGGAAGACTTTTGGAGGTGTCTGTTATCTATAAACTGATTGCCCAGAACCATAACAGGACCACATACCCAACTTGAGATACCACTGTGACTTAAATTCTTGTTGCTGTGATCCATTTGTTAGTTGGACTTCCTCAGAGTTGTCTGCCTGTAAATACTGCAGTTGATTGCTTGGCTCTTCTGGAGGCATCAACCCCATAGCTGAGTTCTTTACCCATTCTGTCCTTACTAGATTCCTCTCATTCTCTATTGGCTCTTGATGCTGAAGTCCTGACTAGGTTCTCCTTTAAGCCTGTCTGTTCTAGGGACTTTCCCTCTTTAGTATACTTCATGCTCTGAAGATCTCATAACTACTACAGTGTTGTATATGAAGCTTAGAATTGTTAGATGTAAGCATATGTTAAAATATTCCACTATGACAAATGGATAAAACTAGTTAGAATTATTTTCTAGCAAATTTCCTTTCCTTTCCCATATTAGACATCTTAATAACTGATTAATAATATCAACAATAGTCATGACAACAGGAACATTAGTCCATAGCATTCTACCCACATATGTCCAAAGCCCTTATGTATATCATTCGAGCCTCTTAAAAACTTTATGAAGTAGGCATGGAGGAAAAACACAGAAGAGTATGGAATGTGACTTTTCTAATTTCACAAAACATCTTAAACCTTGGTATTATGATTTAAATTCCTCAGACACTCTAGGAATGAGGTTAAAAAATTCTCAAGAGCTAACTTGCTTCTAAAGGAAAAAAAAAACTATACACATTGTGTTAATGTTCTTTAAAAGGGAGGGGAAGGAAGGCATAAGAAACTAGTGCCAAAATATAAAAATGGATTTTTTGTCACTGCATAGTATGATATTAAAAAATGCATATTTTCATTAGTTTCAATTTATATAAATGAAAACAGATTGAATTCATATAGTTTTAAGAAAATTTGAACGGGATAAAATGTCATGATAAACTAAACCTATCCAATTAGATTATTTTAAAATATGAAAGAATATTTGAATGCCACTAAAACAGAGAATGTAAGATAACACATTAAGAAATGAAAATAAAACTCCATTTCAAAGAGGTTATTGGTTGTCATATTAGGTAACAAAGAAAACAAAATGAAAACATTTAATCTTTATCAAATTAAGATAAAATAATATTTATAGTAATAGAACTGGGGGCTGGGGGGACTAGGCACACTCGAATGAAAGAATATACCAACTCTGGGGTCACCCCATTCACCCTTATAACTCTTAGTAACCCCTTAGTAACTCTTCTGCCCCTTACTTTCGGCCCCCAACTGGAGAAAGTTGAACAGGGACTCCTCTGGTGGTCCTGGCAGGCCCACTCCTCCTTTGTCACCCTTTGGTCTAGAAGGTCACTGGTCCCCTGGAAACCATAGAGGTCCAAGGCAGCCAGACTCCATAAATCCATTCCTATCAGAGACAGGAGGTCCGGGAAGGCTTGAGTGCCCTGGAGGCTCTGAAGGACTGGGGAGATCCCTCACACTGAAGCTTACCAGATAGATGTGGTCATTAAGCTCATTGATGAAGTGCTGTTTCCCAACTGGGAGGCCTTATTCTTAGGCTCTGAGGGCCAGCTGAAGCCTGGGCCACATCTTCTCTTTCCATGGCAGAGATTTCCTGCAGCACCTTTCCTGGCCCAAGAAGAGCATGGGGCATGGCTGAGACCCCATCGGGCACCAGCTGATCAATAGTTACTGTAAGATGTGACAAGTAGGGGCTGCAGCAGCCAATGGCAAGATCTCCTCCCTTCTGGCAGGCAGGCTGCAGGGGCAGAAAGCTGTGAACTGTCACAATTCTTTCATTATATTCTGTATTGAGAGCAGTTTCATGACCTCCTCCTACAAGTAGAGGCTCTGCTGATAGGGATGGACAGACAGACAGGTGGCTCGATGGCCAGAGAGGAGGCCAGTATGCAGGAGAGCATAGAAGCTGCAGTGCAAGAACATCTCCCCACATTCCCATGGTGGGGACCTGGCTGGGACACTGTCTTATACAGTTCACATTTCATGTAATCCTAAAGAAATTAAAGAAGCCAAAGAATGTATTTTTTAACTGGAGGGGCTTGCTTCATTCTGCTTTTATAATTATGCCAACTTTTGTGCAAAAAAATTGAGTGCAGGGGCTGGAATTTGAGGGGTAGAGTTTCAGTTTGAGTCCCTTTTGATCTAAGGTGAAGGCCTGGTGACTTGGAGATGAATAGGTGGCAGGCAGTGGACACTAATATAGGTAGGAGGATGGATGGGCTGTGGATTTGGGATTGACAGGCCAATGGCACCATATGTGACAGGGAAGTGGCTGGTTTTGCTCCTGGTTTAGTGGCCATGATTTCTTTAAACTTTTGTTTGTGTACTATCTCTCTATTCTGAATTATAGCCTTGCTGCGTAGAGTATTCATGGCTGCAGAATTTTTTTCCCTTAGCATTTTTTTAATAGTTTATTATCAAGTTGGATTCCATACACACCCAGTGCTCATCCCCACAAGTGCCCTCCCCCATGCCATCATCCCCCATTCCACCCCCCCAACCCTAATCAGCCCTTAGTTTCTTCTCGGCATTCAAGAGTCTTTCATGGTTTGCCTCTCTCCCTCTCCCCCACTATTTTTCCCCTTCTCCCCCACCGTACTTTGTTAGCATCCTGCTAATCATCCTATACGTGCAAACATATGGTATCTGTCCTTCTCTGCCTGGGTTATTTCGCTCAGCATAACACCCTCAAGGTCCATCCATGTTGCTACACGTGGCCAGATTTCATTGTTTCTCATTGCCATGTAGTATTCAATCATATAGATAAACCATATCTTCTTGATCTATTCGTCTATTGATGGACACTTAGACTCTTTCCGTGTTTTGGCTATTGCTCAGAGTGTTGCTATGAACATTGGGGTACATGTGCCCCTAAGCATCAGCACTCCTGGATCCCTTGGGTAAATTCCTAGCAGTGCTATTGCTGGGTCATAGGGGAGTTCCATTCTATTGTTAATGTTTTGAGGAAACTTCACACTGTTTTTCAGAGGGGCTGCACCAGTTTACATTCCCACCAAGAGTGTAGGAGGGTGCCTGTTTCTCGACATCCTCGCCAGCATATAGAGTTCTCTGATTTGCTCATTTTAGCCACTCTGACTGGGGTGAGGTGGTATCTCAGTGTGGTTTTGATTTGTATGTCCCTGATGAGGAGGGATGCTGAGCATCGTTTCATGTGTCTGTTGGCCATCTGGATGTCCTCTTTGGAGAAGTGTCTGTTCATGTCTTCTGCCCATTTCTTCACTGGATTGTTTGTTTTTCAGGTGTGGAGTTTGGTGAGTTCCTTATAGATTTTGGATACTAGCCCTTTATCTGATATGTCATTTGCAACTATCTTTTCCCATTCCGTCGGTTGCCTATTAGTTTTATGGATTGTTTCCTTCGCCGTGCAGAAGCTTTTAAAGTTGATGAGGTCCCAGTAGTTCATTTTTGCTCTTGATTCCCTTGCTTTTGGGGATGTGTCAAGTAAAAGATTGCTGCGGTGGAGGTCAAGGAGGTTGTTTCCTGCTTTCTCCTCTAGGGTTTTGATGGTTTCCTGTATCACATTCAGGTCCTTTATCCATTTTGAGTTTATTTTTGTGTATGGTGTGAGAAAATGATCCAGGTTCATTCTTCTGCATGTTGCTGTCCAGTTGTCCCAGCACCATCTGTTACAGAGGCTGTCTTTTTTTCCATTGGATACTCTTTTCTGCTTTGTCAAAGATTAGTTGGCTGTACATTTGTGGGTCCAATTCTGAGTTCTCTGTTCTGTTCCATTGGTCTCTGTGTCTGTTTTTGTGCCAATACCATACTGTCTTGATGATGACAGCTTTGTAGGAGAGGCTAAAGTCTGGGATGGTGATGCCTCCCGTTTTGGTTTTCTTCCTCAATATTACTTTGGCTATTCGGGGTCTTTTGTGGTTCCATACAAATTTTAGGATAGTTTGTTCTAGTTTTGAGAAATATGCTGTGCAATTTTGATTGGGATTGCATTGAATGTGTAGATTGCTTTGGGTAGTAATGACATTTTAACTATATTTATTCTTCCTATCCATGAGCATGGAATGTTTTTCCATTTCTTTGTGACTTCTTCAATTTCCTTCATAAGTTTTCTATAGTTTTCATCATAAAAATCTCTTATATCTTTTGTTAAGTTTATTCCTAGTTATTTTATGGTTCTTGTCTGCAATTGTGAATGGGATCAGTTTCTTGATTTCTCTTTCTGTTGCTTCATTGTTGATGTATAAAAATGCAACCGATTTCTGTACATTGATTTTGTATCCTGCAATTTTGCTGAATTCATGGATCAGTTCTAGTAGGCTTCTGGTGGAGTCTGTCGGGTTTTCTATGTAGAGTATCATGTCACCTGTGAAAAGTGAGAGTTGGAGTTCTTCTTTGCCAATTCTAATGCATTTGAATTCCTTTTGTTGTCTGATGGCTGATGCTAGGACTTCCAGCACGATGTTAAACAACATCGTTTAACACTGTTAAAAAACAGTGGTGAGAGTGGACATCCCTGTTGTGTTCCTGATCTCAGGAGGAAAGTTCTCAGTTTTTCCCCGTTGAGGATGATGTTCGCTGAGGGCTTCTCATAGATGGCTTTCATGATGTTTAAGTAGGTTCCTTCTATCCCAACTTTCTCTAGAGTCCTTATTAAGAAGGGATGCTGTATTTTGCCAAATGCTTTTTCTGCATCTATCGACAGGATTATATGGTTTTTATCTTTTCTTTTGTTGATGTGATGTATCACATTGATTGATTTGAGAATATGGAACCAGCCCTGTAACCCAGGAATGAATCCCACTGGATCTTGGTGGATGATGATTCTTCTTATGTGCTTTTGGATTCGATTTGCAAGTATCTTGTTGAGGATTTTTGCATCCGTATTCATCAGGGATATTGGCCTGTAGTTCTCTTTTTTTGCTGGATCTCTGTCTGGCTTGGGAATCAAAGTGACGCTGGCTTCATAAAATGAGTCCGAAAGTTTTCCTTCGATTTCTAGTTTTTGGAATACCTTGAGAAGAATGGGTATTAATTCTGTTTTAATTGTCTGGTAGAATTCCCCAGGGAAGGCATCTGGCCCAGGGCTTTTATTTGTTGAGAGATTTTTGATCACTGATTCAATTTCTTCACTTGTTATGGGTCTGTTGAGATTTCCTATCTCTTCCCGTGTGAATTTCGGTAGTGAATGTATGTTTAGGAATTGGTCCATTTTCTTCTAAGTTGTCCAATGTGTTGGCATATAATTTTTCACAGTATTCCCTGTTAATTGCTTGTATTTCTGAGGGGCTGGTTGTAATAAGTCCATTTTCATTCATGATTTTGTCCATTTGAGTGCTCTCTCTCTCTCTCTTTTTTTTTTTTTTTTTTTGAGAAGCCTGGCTAGAGGTTTGTCTATTTTGTTTATTTTTTTTCAAAAAACCAACTCTAGGTTTCATTGATCTCTTCAACTATTTCTTTGCTTTCTATATTGTTTATTTCTGCCCTGATTTTTATTATTTCTCTTCTCCTACTGGGTTTGGGGTGCTCTTGTTGCTCTCCCTCCAGTTGCTTTAGGTGCGCTGTTAGATTTTGCACTTGCGTTTTTTCTAATTACTTGAAATAGTCCTGGAGTGCAATGTACTTTCCTCTTAGTACTGTCTTTGCTGCATCCCATAGTGTTTTGATTGTTGTATTTTTGTTTTCATTTGTTTCCTCATATTTTTAAATTTCTTCTCTAATTGCCTGATTGGCCCATTTGTTCTCTAGTAGGGTGTTCTTTAACCTCCATGTTTTTGGAGGTTTTCCAGACTTCTTCCTGTGATTGATTTCAAATTTCATAGCATTGTGATCTGAAAGTGTGCATGATATGATCTCAATTCTTTCATTATATTGAGGGCTACTTTGTGTCCCAGTATGTGATCTATCTTGGAGAATGTGCCATGCGCACTTGAGAAGAAAGTGAATTCCCTGGCCTCAGGATGCAGAGTTATATACTGATTTTCTATCTAATTGATCTATCCATTGCTGTAAGTGGAATATTAATGTCCCCTGCTATTAGAACACTCTTATCTATAAGAGGGTTTCTATTTGTGATTAATTGTTTTATATATTTAGGTGCTCCCATATTCGGTGTGTAGACATTTATAACTGTTAGTTCTTCCTGATGGATAGACCCTGTAATTATTATATAATGCCCTTCTTCATCCCTTGTTACTGTCTTTATATCCAGGCTGTCTGATGTAAGTATAGCTACTCCAGCTTTCTTTTGACTTCTCATAGCATGATATATATTTCTCCATCCCCTTACTTTTAACCTGAAGGTGTCCTCCAGTCTGAAATGCGTTTATTGTATACAGCAAATAGATGGATTTTGTTTTTTTATCCATTCTGCTACCCTATGTCTTTTGATTGTAGCATTCAGCCCATTTACATTCAGTGTTATTATTGAAATATATGGGTTTAGAGTCATTGTGTCCTTTGTGGGATTCATGCTTGTGGTGGTGTCTCTAGTATCTTGCATTCCTTGCAACATTTCCCTCAGAGAGTCCCCCTCAGGACTTCTTTGTAAGGCTGGTTTAGTGGTGATAATTATTTCAATTTTTCTTTATTTGGAAAGACTTTCATCTCTCCTTCTATTCTGAATAACAGGCTTGCTGGATAGAGGATTCTTGGCTGCATATTTTTTCTGTTCATCACATTGAAGATCTCCAACCATTGCTTTCTTGCCTGCCACGTTTCAGTAGCTAGGTCTGTCACCACTCAGATAAGTTTCCCTTTGTATGTTAGGGCCCTTTTCTCCCTATCTGCTTTCAAAATTCTCTCTTTGTCCTTACATTTTGCCAGTTTCATTATGATATGTCATGCAGAAGATCGATTTAAGTTACATCTGAGGGTAGTTCTCTGTGCCTCTTGAAATTCAACATCTACTTCCCTCCCAGGTTGGGGAAGTTCTCTACTGTAATTTGTTCAAGGACTCCTATAGCGCCTTTCCCTTTCTCTTCCTCTTCTGGGATACCTATGATACGGATATTGTTCCAGTTGATAGTATCTCTGACCTCTTGAGCTCTTCTTTCAAGTTCTTGGATCAGGCTACCTTTCTTTTTCTCAGCTTCTTCATTTTCTATAATTGTGTTTTCTAAATCACTTATTCTCCTTTCTGCCTCTTCAGTCCGTACATTGGATGCCTCTATTTTATTATATATCTCATTTATGGCATTTTTTAATTCATCATAACTATTTTTAGCTTCATAGTCTTTGTAGCAATAGTTTCTCTCATGTCTCCCATGCTATTTTCAAGCCCAGCGATTAATTTTATGACTATTTTCTAAATTCTTGTTCAGTTATATTGCTTATATCTGTTTTTGAGCAGTTCTCTAGCTGTCATTTCTTCCTGGAATTTCTTTGGAGGAGAGTTCTTTTTTTTCATCATTTTGGTTAGCTTTCTATCTCTTGTTAATTTTAAAAACTTGTTTTACACTCTGCCTCTGCGAGTTCTGCTGTATTAAAGGGGGGCTCTTTGACTGTCCAGGGCCTGTCCATTCTGGAAGTGTTCTTTGAATGGTTTCTCTTGGTTTCTCTTGTTGAGAGTTTGGTTATTGTGTTTCCCTACTCGTAGCAGTATTTGGGTCTCTCCACCATATATACTTTGGCTAGTTTCTGAGGTACTCCTGGAAAAAGAAAACAGACAACCACACAGGGAACAAAGGTAAACAAATGCACAAACCCAATAAACATGCAAACTGAAAGGGAAAAAGAAAAAGAAAAGAAAGAAGGGGACAAAATACAAAACAATCAAAAAGTAAAAAAAGAGGAAGGAGGGAAGACAAATAATAAAAATTTAAAGTAATGAAAATCGAAAAATGAAGAAAAGATAAAAAAAAGACAAAGCACAGTCTAAAGACATAAAACCAGAATTCCCAGCTAGAAATAAATAGCCAGGTGTATGTAATGGTGATGGAAGAGCATATACAAAGAGAGAAATGACAGGGAGGGGAGGAAGCAAAATTGGAAAATAAATGACCAGTCAGAGAGACTAAGAGGCACTCAGAGAAACTATATAGTCTGATTACTCCAGAGAGAGAGAAAAAGTAGCAGTGGAGGTATAGAGTTTAAATCTAGAGAATGGATTAAATGTGACTGTTTAAGCCAACCAGTGACCAAAGTGCCCCAACCAACAGAGTGGAGGGTTATGAATGAGAAAAGGGAGACTATATCTGAATAGAAAGGATTATCTAGGATTAATCATGGCAGTGTATCCATGTTGGTCTTGCCATAGGCTCAGGTAAAAACGACAACAACAACAACAACAAGAAAACAGCTCTCTGGCAGGGATGGGTGAAGTTTGGTGTAGGCAGGTCTCACCCCCACTGTGTCCCACTGGCTGCTCCCTGAGGTCCCGCCTTGGTGGTTGTGGGGAGCTAAATGGCGTCGCCCCAGTCCCATCTCAACGAAGCATTGCAAGTCATTCCTTTGGGTCCGATCTCCCTGTGCTGTGGGCATAGCCAATGTTGGCTGAGTTATATGCCCCACGTCCGCCTTGTCTCCAGGTCCCAGTCCACGGGCTTTGTTTATACCACCCGAAACAGTCCTGCAGGTCGCTGCTTCCCTGTTTTGGGGGGTTCAGTGGGGGGTGGGGGAAATGTCACAGCCTCAGATCCGCCATGGTCAAGCAGCGATACAACCTGGGATCTGAGGCCTCCACGTGCATGTGTGGGGAATACAGCAGCCTCAGGCCCACTGTGTCCGCACCGCCGCTGGGGATGGTGCCGGGAATGCTGCAGAGCAGTTTTTCCTGGCGTCTTCTGGGACCAGGGGCACCTAGTTCAAAGTCAGCACCCCAGCCAGAACTAAAAAACACTCTCTTTCCAAGCTGAGGTTTTTCTCTTCTCCAGGGACAGTTCTATGAGCAATCTCAGTTTCTCTTTCCTTTCCTCTGGTTTCGCCACAGCTCACCAAGGCTCTCCGTGTCTCATCACTCACTGCAGCTGCACGCCAGCTGGGTTTCCTCCCCTCCCTCCATATCTCCAGGTCAAGGCAGATTTTATCTTCCCCAGTTCGCACTCACACACTTATGAGGTTTCCTTCCCAGTGTATTCTGTCTCTTTCTCTTCCTAAACTCCTGTGGCTCAGTGTCCTATGGCTTCAGGCCTTCTCTATTCGAGAGATAGGTGGAAGCAAAATGTACGGAGCTCCCTACTTCTCTGCCATCTTTCCAGCTCCCCCTTTTAGCACTTTGAATGTATCATGCTGCTCCCTTCTGGCCTGTAAAGTTTCTGCTGAAAAATCAACTGATCACCTTATGGTGTTTCTCTTGTATGTAACTGCATTCTTTTCTCATGTGCTTTTACAATTCTCTTTATCACTAGTTTGCTATTTTAATTACTGTGTCTTGGTATGGACCTCCTTGGGTTGATTTTGTTGGGGATCTCTGTGCTTCCTGAGTCTGAATTTCTATTTCTTTCCCTAGATTAGGGAAGCTTTCAGCTATTATTTCTTCAAATAAATTTTCTGCTCTCTTTTCTCTCTCTTCTCTTTCTGGGATCCCTATGATACAACAACAGCACTTTATATCATTGATGGAAACACTGAAATTTTTCTCAGCCTTTGGCTTTGGTTGAATTATTTTCACTTACATTCCTATCTATGTCTTTGCTTTTCCTGTCCCCACTAACTGGAATACTCTCTCCCATCCTTCTAGTTTATTATTCATCATTTCTTAATTCATTACAAACGTGGTTATTGGAATTTGAAGTCATTGCTAGAAATGGAAAAAAAATCAAAAACAAAGAAAAAAACAAACAAAAAACAAAAAACAAAGATTAGCACCAGGTTTGCCTTTGGTGAAGAGACTGCAATCTAATATGACAAAATTAAATGATAATATAAGGCAGGGATTGGCATTAAATGTGTAGACTGCTTTGCGTATCATAGACTTTTTAACAATATTTGTTCTTCCAATCCATGAGCATGGAATGTTTTTCCATTTCTTTGTGTCATTTTCAGTTTCTTTCATCAGTGTTTTATAGTCTTCAGAGTACAGAACTTTTATCTCTTGGTTAGGTTTACCTCCTTTCAAGCCTATACTTAAAGTTCATATTGTAAAAGACTTGATACCATTCTATTTTCTGTGTGTGTGATTTGTATTTATGACTAGACAATGAACTTTTGGGGCAGAAAATCTCTTGCTTGTCCTGGAGTGTGCAGTTCTTACTAAATTAATTGGAAAGTATTCCTTTTCCCTGTAAGTCATTGCAGATTTATATGTTAGTCTTTTAATTGACATCAGATTTTCTATCCCTCTCTTGAATATTTAGTCTGAATCTTGTAAGATTGTGACCTATAGGTGGAACGTTACCTAATAGTTCCTAGATAATATACTCTAGCCAATACAAGTCATTGTCATCATTGTCATGTCTTTTTTTTTTTTTTTAAATAGAGATGTGGTGCTGGTTCATGTTTATTTTGAGTTTATACAATCTTAAGTCTTTGGCAGGGGATTTGGATATTTGTTGCGAAACGCAATCTTTGGAAATGTACCATAAAATCCTCTCTGAATGTGGAAACTACATTATGAAAGAGTGGCAACCTGCGGAGTAAAGTAGATGCCCACGGGGTTTACAACACGATTTATAGTTGTTTCCCAACTTGCCCTGTGAGATGACCTTGTTATATCTGATAATCGTTACTGTCAGTTGCCAAGCTTGAGTGGTAATCAGAAAATCTTGTGCTAACATAAATTTTGATGGATCATTTTTAGGTTTGGAGAGGCATAAATAATCTACCTTTAATGGTTTGGAGAGGCATAAATAATCCTCCTTTAATGAGGAAAGGGAATGGAGAGAAAGTTGTTAATAGAGTTTTCCATTTCAAAAGTGCCCCACTCCCCTACTACTCCTTCCCTAATCTTGTGCTGAGTTAGCCTCCTCTATATGCTCACAGTACCCTACAATTTTTCCTTCAAAGTGTTTAGCACGTTTTATTGACACTGTGGGCATATGTGGCTATTTGTTTCACATTGTATAAGCTTTTTCAATGGCAAGGACTGATTCTTAGTCATCTTTGTCACCAATGGCTAGTGGAGTGCCTAATACATGGTCGCTAGTTAATGAATATTTGTTGAATTGAACTAAGACTAATAATATTAATAATAATAATAGCTAATATTGAGTGCAATTACTTTGTACAGGCACTACTTTAAGGACTTTACACATATTAATCCATTTAATCCTTCTTACAATCCTATTCAAATTTTACAATCAAGATATGGATGGCGATATGTTCTTTATCCATTTCCCAATTGATGGACCTTTAGGTTACTTCCTTTTTTTCTGCTCTAGAGAATACTGTAGAACATATTTGAGTATGGATATTTCTCCAGATTTGATGAGTCATAAAATTTGGCATTTTTACTGTAATAGACATGACCAAATTATCTTCCCAGAAGTCTGTGACAGTTACACTAGTAGTTTCACCATACAAAAGACAACTTGAATAAATGGAGAGATATGCCATGTTCCTAGATAGAACATCTCAATTTTCTAAAGATGCATGTTCTCATCAACTTAATCTGTAAGTCCTATGTAGTTCCAATTAAAGCCCAATGGAATTTTTTTTAATGAAGGTTGACAAGCTGATTCTAACTTTTAATAGGTAGACAAAACAAGCAAGAAGAGTTAAGAAATTTTGAAAAAAATCAACAAAAATAAGAGAGGTAATGTTATCATGAATAGGGGAGACAAGAATTGGGAGAGAAGGAGAAGAGATGGGAGAAGATTAGAAATAAAGGCTACCAAATAGAACAATTCCCATGATATATTAAACAAGTTACTCTATAGACTATAATTTCTAGGGGTGCCTGGGTGGCTTAGTCGGTTAAGCATCCGACTTTGATCAGGTCATGATCTCATAGTCTGTGGGTTTGGGCCTCACATCAGGCTCTGTGCTGACAACTCAGAGCCTGGAGTCTGCATCAGATTCTGTGTCTCCCTCTCTCTCTCTGCCCTTCCCTCGCTCGCTCTCTGTCTCTTTCTCTCAAAATAAAAAGAAGACTCAAAATTTTTTTTAAATAATATAATTTCTACCCTTAATGCCATTGCAAACATGTGAAATTTGAATATGCATACCAAGAAAGACTAGAAGAAAATCTGGCTAAATGAAAACATTGACTTGGCTAGGTCATGGAATAGTGGACAATTTTTGTTTTTGAATGCAGACATTTTAATATATTTTTCAATAATATGCATAAATGTAACAATGAACTAGAGATTTAAATAAATTTTTATTTTCTTATTTTTAATATTCTCACATCTTCCTTTACAGTGCTGCCTGTGACATTCAGATGTCATTCATTCGCTGATTATTGTTCCTTTAGGGCAATGTTTTACTCTCTATAAGCTAAGGCTTTTTTTTAAATCTTTATTGTATTGAAATTGTACCACAGTGTGTACATAAGGGAATTTATTCATATGTCCTGCTTGTCATCTGATGCACCATTTCAGTCTGAATACTCATATCTTTCTTTAGTTCTGGGATATTTTCTTCTTTAATTTCTTTCTCTATTCCTTCATATACATTTTTAAATATCTTCTTTTTCACCTGACACTGATTGCTCTGGAGCTTCTGGATATATATTCTGTGTCTCCTAACTTTTCTTTCTTGTTGTTCTCCTGCATTACATCCTGAGAAACACATTAGTTTTATTGAGGGAGAGCTAGTGACTAGAAGGGACAGTCTAAGGAAGGCTTCTGGTTCTGTTCCTTGATCTCAGGCTGGTTACATGCATTCGCTCAATTTGTGAACATTCTTAAACATTTAGATGTCTGATATATACATGTATTTCAATGAAAAAAGATTTAATGATAACTTCAAGGTTTTTGGCCTGAACAAATGGAAAGGTGAAATTGTCATTCATTCAGTTGAGGTAGGCTGCAGTTAGAACAGATTTGGAGAGAGGGTCAGGAATTCAGGTTTGAATATGTTGGATTTGAACTGTCTCTTAGGTAGGAAGAGATGTCAGTTGTTGTGTTCAATCTTCCTAATAGATTGTCTTAGTCTGTTTGGGCTGCTATAAAAAAAACACACAGACTTGGGGTCTTTTAAACAACAGAAATTTATTTCTCACAGTTCTGGAGGTTGGAAGATCTAGATCAGGATGCCAGCATCATTGGGTGAAGGCCTTCTTCCAGGTTGCAGACTGCCAATTTCTTGCTGTGTCTTCACATTGTGGAAGGGAAGAGGAAGAACCATGGAACCTTTTTTATAAAAACACTAGTCTCATTTGTGTGGGGTTCACCCTTATGATGTAATCACCTTCCAAAGGCCTCACCTTCTAATATCATCACACTGAGCATTATGATTTCAATATATTAATTTGGGGAAATAGAAACCTTCGGATTATAGCATAGGTCAAGTAAGATGAGGACTGGGAACTAACTATTGGATTTAGCAATTTGGAGTTCACTAGTCATCTCGATGAAAGCAGTGTTGGTGGACTTGCTGGGAGGCTAGAAGCTTATTAGTGGTTTAAGACCATAGAGTAGAGGAAATGAGGACAGGTAGTATAGGCAACTTTTTTGTTTGTTTGTCCGGTCCAAGATCATGATGGGGCATTGATTACAGTGGAGTAAAAACTCCTGGCTGCTTCTTCTGTTGGCTTCAAACCTATGATCATTTTGATTGTGCTATGATCTCAGCCAATTCTGTACTAGAAATATTCCTGAAGCTCTGCTCCGTTTTCAGTAGACCTCCTGTGTACCTTTGAGCTATTGCTTGCCTTCCTTTATCTTTCTTTCTTTTCCTTCCTTCCTTCCGTCCTTCCTTCCTTCCTTCCTTCCCTCCCTTCTTCCCTCCCTCCCTTCCTTCCATCTTTTGGACATTTCTTTTTTTTTTTTTTTAATATTTTTATTTATTTCTAGGAGAGAGAGAGAGAGACAGCGTGAGCAGGGGAGGGTCAGAGAGAGAGAGGGAGTCACAGACTGAAACAGAATCCAGGCTCCGAGCTGGCAGTCAGCACAGAGCCCGACGCGGGGCTCGAACCCACGAACCGCGAGATCATGACCTGAGCGAAAGTCGGACGTTTAACCGACTAAGCCACCCAGGCACCCCTGGGCATTTCTTTTTCCAATCCTTGGAAGCATCTGTCCTTATTTCCCAGTATGTCATATTGATTAAATTTCCTTACTTCAATTTTTGAAACCTTAGTTTCCTTACCTATATAATGTTCCAAAGAATTGTGCTTAACTCATGGATTTATGAAAATCAAATAAGATTATATAAAGTGTTTTGTAAATTGTATAAATATAGCTCTTACTTTTAATTTTTAAAGAGTGACTTATTTCATTATTTGACTATATGGAATCTGATTTGTTTTCTAAATATGATTGTTTGCAGTGAATTTAGAATAACTGCTCTTTAGTGGTGATCTACTTGACATCTTCAGTTAGGGTTAGTCATACTATATGCATGGGACCAAGGTTAGTTAGACACATTCTTAATCCCGTATTTTTTCCCTGCCAAATGGCACATTAAGTTTAAAACAATGGACCTCCTCATTTCCCTTTCATGAATGTTTTTAACAGTCTCCCACTGAAGTATTAGCTCCTCAAGGGCAAGGATTAAGCCTTACTCACTGTGGTCTCCTCAGTGCTTGCAAAACATTTGGCACATAATGGCCACTCATTTCATGTTTATTTTTTGAAAAATTTATTGGACTTTTCAGTGATTTTTGTTTGTCCTGACTTGAGGAATATTATTAATGTGATGAAAGTTTTCCTTAAAAATATTCTTTTAAAAATGTTTATATATTTAATTAGAGAGAGAGAGAGAGAGAGAGAGAGAGCACACAAGCAGAGAAAGGGCAAAGAGAGGGAAACACAGAATCTGAATCAGGCTCCAGGCTCTGAGCTGTCAGCACAGTGCCTGATTAGGGGAAAAACCCATGAACTGTGAGATCATGACTTTAGCCAAAGTCAGACGGTTAACTGACTGAGCCACCCAGGCTCCCCTTAAAAATATTCTAACAAGATTTTATTGGCATGTTCAAGACTTATGTTGTGGGTATCCACGGAGAAAAATTACCTTATGAGGAATAAATACAGCATGGTTTTCTACAATCTAAATACTAATTATAACTTAAGCTGAGAAGCCAATACTTATTGATAAGTGCTACTTATTGATATTGTTTCTAATGTCGCAGGGACCCTAAAACTCTCACATCTGTTAAGGTACAGAATTGGGATGAATATCCTGGCTTAATTCACCCCAAAGCCAATGCTCTTAATTCAAATGCTTTGCTTCTAATTTGTTTTAACCAAGTAGGGAAGGAGTAGCAGCTGGCAGAAGTCTCATATAATTTTTCTGTTTTCAGTTTTCTGTTCTTGGGGAATAGTATTTAGCCTATTTTGATCTGTTTATTGACTTTTTTTCCTGGGTATTAGTGATAAAAGTACCTCTTGATCTTCTAATTCTATTTCATACTTTCTTTCTCTGTTCTTTCTGTGGGTGTTTATTCTCACTCACACTGAGACTCTGTAAGGTCTCACCTGTTTTAATCCCTAATTTTTTCACAGGAAGAAGAGAAATAGCTCCCCCTCAAACTGTATTTAATTTAACCATTGCTTGTGCAATGACTTTGAAAGTATGTCCTAAAATTACCATTAGTCTCTGTATTTATTTATTTATTTTTCCTGTTCTTTTTTTCTTTTAAATAGTTTATTGTCAAATTTCTTTCCATATAACACCCAGTGCTCATCCCGACAAGTGCCCCCTCCATGCCTATCTCTCCCCTCTCCCCCACATCCATCAGTCCTCGGTTTGGTTCTCAGCATTCAAGACTCTCTCATGGTTTGCCTCTCTCCCTTTCCCCCACCATTTCCCCCCTTCTTCTCTCCCATGGTCCTCAGTTAAGTTCCTCCTAATCCTCCTATACGTGCAAACATATGATATTTGTCCTTCTCTGCCTGACTTATTTCATTCAGCATAACACCCTCAAAGTCCATCCATGTTGCTACACATGGCCAGATTTCATTCTTTCTCATTGCCATGTAGTATTCCATGGTATAGATAAACCACATCTTCTTGATCCATTCATCTGTTGATGGACACTTAGGCTCTTTCCATGTTTTAGCTATTGTTGAGAGTGCTGCTATGAACATTGGGGTACATGTGC
>NW_024082065.1:193932-197284 GCF_003009895.1 Hyaena hyaena | reverse complement strand
TCTGTTCAATTGTTTCTTTGGTCTCTATGTTGTTTATTTCTGCTCTAATTTTTACTATTTCTCTTCTTCTACTGGCTTTCGGGCGTTCTTGTTGCTCTGCCTCTAGTTCCGTTAGGTGAGCTGTTAGATTTTGGACTTGTGCTTTTTCTAATCTCTTGAAATAGGCCTGGAGAGCAATGTACTTTCCTCTTAAGATTGCCTTTGCCTCAACCCATAGATTTTGGATTGCTGTGTTTTCATTTTCATTTGTTTCCATATATTTTTTAATTTCATCTCTAATTGCCTGATTGGCCCATTCATTCTTTAGAAGGGTGTTCTTTAACCTCCATGTTTTTGGAGGTTTCCCAGACTTCTTCCTGTAATTGATTTCAAGTTTCAAAGCATTGTGATCTGACAGTGTGCATGGTAGGATCTCAATTCTTTTATATTTATTGAGGGCTGCTTTATGTCCCATTATGGGATCTATCTTGGAGAATGTGCCATGCGCACTTGAGAAGAAAGTAAATTCCCTGGCCACAGGATGTAATGTTCTAAATATATCCGTCAGATCCATCTGGTCCAATGTGTCTTTCAAGTCCATTATTTCTTTAGTGATGTTTTGTCTGGTTGACCTATCCATTGCTGTAAGCGGAGTATTAAAGTCCTCTGTTATTAGCACATTTTTATCTACAAGCTTGTTTCTGTTTGTGATTGTTTTAGATATTTATGTGCTCCCATATTTGGTGCGTATACATTTATGATAGTTAGTTCTTCATGATGGATAGACCCCGTAATTATTATGTAGTGCCCTTCTTCATCTCTTGTTATTGTCTTTAATTTACAGTCCAGTTTGTCTGATATAAGTATAGCTACTCTGGCTTTCTTTTGATTTCCAGTAGCATGATATATATTTCTCCATCCCCTTACTTTTAATCTGAAAGTATCTTCGAGTCTTAAATGAGTTTCTTGTAGACAGCATATAGATGGATTTTTTTTTTTATCCATTCTGCTACGCTATGTCTTTTGATTGGAGCATTCAGCCCATTTACATTCAGTGTTATTATTGAAATATGAGGGTTTAGAGTCTTTGTATTTTTTATAGGGTTCATGATTGTGGTGTTGTCTCTGGTATCTTTGTTCCTTGCAACCTTTCCTTCAGAGCATCCCCCTCAGGATATCTTGTAGGGCTGGATTAGCGATGACAAATTCTTTCATTTTCTGTTTATTTGGAAAGGTGTTTATCTCTCCTTCTATTTTGAATGACAGCCTTGCTGGATAGAGGATTCTTGGCTGCATATTTTTACAGTTCATCACATTGAAAATATCCTGCCTTTCTTTTCTGGCCTGCCAAGTTTCAGTAGATAGGTCTGTCACCACTCTTATAGGTTTCCCTTTGTATGTGAGGGCCCTTTTCTCCCTAGCTGCTTTCAAAATTCTCTTTGTCCTTGTATTCTGCCATTTTTACTGTGATATGCCATGCAGAAGATCGATTCATGTTACGTCTGAGGGGAGTCCTCTGAGCCTCTTGTATTTCAACATTTACTTCCTTCTCCAGGTAGGGGAAGTTCTCTGCTCTAATTTGTTCCAGGATTCCTTCAGCACCTTTCCTTCTCTCTTCCTCTTCTGGGATTCTTATGATATGGATATTTTTGCGTTTGACCTTATCACTGAGCTCTCGAACTCTTCTTTCCTGTTCCTGGATCAGTCTGTCTCTTTTTTTGTCAGCTTCTTTTTTTTCTATAATGGTGCCTTCTAAATCACTTATTCTCCTTTCTGCTTCTTCAATCCGTGCATTGGAGGCCTCTAATTTATTATGTATCTCATTTATCGCATTTTTTATTCTTCATGCCTATTTTTATTTTTCATTCTGTCTGTAGCCATAGTTTCTTTGATGTCCCCTATGTTTTTTTCAAGCCCAGCTATTAATTTTACCATTATTATTCTAAAATCTTGTTCAGTTATGCTGCTGATATCTGTTTTGAGCAGTTCATTTGCTGTCATCTTTTCTTGGAGTTTCTTTGGAGGAGAGCTCTTTCATTCGTCATTTTAGTTACCTTTCTGGCTCTTGTTAGTTTAAAGACCGGTTCTGCTCTCTGCACCTATGAGCGCTGCTGTATCCAAGAAGCCTCTTTGACTGTCCAAGGCCTATCCTTTCAGAGAACGTTTTTTGAATGGTATCTCTTGGTCTCTCTTTTTGTGACCTTGATTATTTTATTTTCCTATTCGTAGTGATATTTGGGACTCTTCACCTTGTGTACTCTGGCTTCTTTCTTGAGGTAGCCCTGGAAAAGAAAACAGACAAACACACATGGAGCAGGAACACACAAATGCAGAGACTAATTCAACTAACATGCAAACTGAGAAGGAAAACGAAAAAGTTAAGAGAAAAGACGGAGGAGGGAGAGCAAATAATAGAGAGTTTAAAATACATAAAAGGGTCAAAAAGGAGAAAAGAAAAGGAAAAAAGAAGAAAACCGATGGACAAAGAATGGTTTATAGCATATAACCAGATTTCCCAGCTACAGTTAAATAGCCGTGTGTATGAAGTGCTGGTTGAAGAGCATAGAGGAGAGAGAAGACTGGGCGAGGATGAGGGAAAATTGGAAATAGAATGAACAGGCAGAAGGGATAAGAAGCTTTTTTCAGGAGAGAGGGCAAGATGGCGGAGAAGTCAGGAGCTCCGTACTTGCACTCGCGCCCATACATCACAGAGAAAAGATCTGAAGCCATTGGAAACCTTACAAAACCTGAGAGATTGGGAGAAAAAGGACGCAGAGTCTACTGAGAAAGCCTTCTACTGTGAGTGCAAAACGGGGAAGATAAAATCAGGCCGGGATCGGAGACTCCAGGGTGGGAGGCGATCCCCCTCTACCTTCTACGGGGAGTGAGAGGGGAAAAGGAGAGAGTCCGAAACAGAAGAACCTCCACTCGGGGGAGAAAAACCTCTGCTTGGTGCATAGAAAGACCGTACTTGCCAAATACCTGCACACCAGGTCCCCTTGCACCAACTGGTCCCGGGGGGCTGAGATACAAACTGCTTCTTTGTGCTGGCTCTTGGAGGCTGGACTTCAGAGTGGTGGCACGCCTGCCGCCATTGTAGCTCCCGGGCGCCTGGGGCCTCTGAAAGAGCCGCGCGGTCAACGGACGTCGGCGCTCCTGGCTGGCTGGAAATCGAGAGGGAAGGCAAGGAACTAAGAACTGGGAAATTAGCTTGTGAGTTCGTGTTTCGGGTGACGAGCCATAGAGGGACCCGATTTTCCACACTCCAGCGGGCTCGTGCTACGCGCACCCGGCAGGCAAGCCCCCGCCCCTGCGCACCAGCCTGACCCAGAGAAGGAAGCAGCGATTCTGACTCCACCCCCAGAGCTCAGCA
>NW_024082065.1:160203-191701 GCF_003009895.1 Hyaena hyaena | reverse complement strand
CTCTTTCATTCGTCATTTTAGTTACCTTTCTGGCTCTTGTTAGTTTAAAGACCGGTTCTGCTCTCTGCACCTATGAGCGCTGCTGTATCCAAGAAGCCTCTTTGACTGTCCAAGGCCTATCCTTTCAGAGAACGTTTTTTGAATGGTATCTCTTGGTCTCTCTTTTTGTGACCTTGATTATTTTATTTTCCTATTCGTAGTGATATTTGGGACTCTTCACCTTGTGTACTCTGGCTTCTTTCTTGAGGTAGCCCTGGAAAAGAAAACAGACAAACACACATGGAGCAGGAACACACAAATGCAGAGACTAATTCAACTAACATGCAAACTGAGAAGGAAAACGAAAAAGTTAAGAGAAAAGACGGAGGAGGGAGAGCAAATAATAGAGAGTTTAAAATACATAAAAGGGTCAAAAAGGAGAAAAGAAAAGGAAAAAAGAAGAAAACCGATGGACAAAGAATGGTTTATAGCATATAACCAGATTTCCCAGCTACAGTTAAATAGCCGTGTGTATGAAGTGCTGGTTGAAGAGCATAGAGGAGAGAGAAGACTGGGCGAGGATGAGGGAAAATTGGAAATAGAATGAACAGGCAGAAGGGATAAGAAGCTTTTTTCAGGAGAGAGGGCAAGATGGCGGAGAAGTCAGGAGCTCCGTACTTGCACTCGCGCCCATACATCACAGAGAAAAGATCTGAAGCCATTGGAAACCTTACAAAACCTGAGAGATTGGGAGAAAAAGGACGCAGAGTCTACTGAGAAAGCCTTCTACTGTGAGTGCAAAACGGGGAAGATAAAATCAGGCCGGGATCGGAGACTCCAGGGTGGGAGGCGATCCCCCTCTACCTTCTACGGGGAGTGAGAGGGGAAAAGGAGAGAGTCCGAAACAGAAGAACCTCCACTCGGGGGAGAAAAACCTCTGCTTGGTGCATAGAAAGACCGTACTTGCCAAATACCTGCACACCAGGTCCCCTTGCACCAACTGGTCCCGGGGGGCTGAGATACAAACTGCTTCTTTGTGCTGGCTCTTGGAGGCTGGACTTCAGAGTGGTGGCACGCCTGCCGCCATTGTAGCTCCCGGGCGCCTGGGGCCTCTGAAAGAGCCGCGCGGTCAACGGACGTCGGCGCTCCTGGCTGGCTGGAAATCGAGAGGGAAGGCAAGGAACTAAGAACTGGGAAATTAGCTTGTGAGTTCGTGTTTCGGGTGACGAGCCATAGAGGGACCCGATTTTCCACACTCCAGCGGGCTCGTGCTACGCGCACCCGGCAGGCAAGCCCCCGCCCCTGCGCACCAGCCTGACCCAGAGAAGGAAGCAGCGATTCTGACTCCACCCCCAGAGCTCAGCAGGGGGCCTGGAATTGCCCGAGGGGGTTGCCTGGGAAGCTGTGTGTAAGGCAATTTCAGCGGGGCGCGCAGACGGGGATTTGGAGATTGGAACTGCCCTGGGTTGAAGAGTGCAACCAACTTCGGCTGCGCCCCTGGTACAGGGAGTTTACACGCCCAATAAAGCGAGGTGCAGCGCTTGGTTCGAGAAGGGACTGGATCACCGTCACTCTCCTCCCCACAACCGCCAAGGGAGAGCTCCATCCTGAGGCATTGGATCACGCCACGCCCATCCCTGCCTGAGAGGTGCCCCCCTCCCTTTTTTTTTTCCTTTTTTTGTTTTCTTCCTTTTTTTTCCTTCTTTTTTTCCCTTTTTTTCCCCCTTTTTTTTCTCTTTCTTTTTTTCTTCTTCTTTCTCTTTTCTCTCTTCTTTCCCTAGAACACTGACCTGATTAACTCTGGTCGCCAGCTTGCTTAAACAATCGCAATGAGTTCATTCTGTAAATGTAAATTCTATACCTACCTACATTTTCAGCTCTTTCTGTCAGGAGTAATTAGACTATATAGTTTCTCTGGATAATTCCAGCATCTTTCTCTCACTTATCCAACCATATTCTACCTCTCCAGGCCTATTTCAAGAGTTTAGAAAAAGCGCACATACTGGGACATAAAGCAATTGACAAATCTCTAGCCAGACTTATCAAAAAGAAAGGAGAGAGCACCCAGATAGACAAAATTATGAATGAAAATGGACTTATTACAACCAACCCCTCAGAAATACAAGCAAATATCAGAGAATACTATGAAAAATTATATGCCAACAAATTGGACAACTTAGAAGACATGGACAAATTCCTAAACACACACTCACTACCAAAATTCCCACAGGAAGAAATAGAAAATCTGAACAGACCCATAACGAGTGAAGATATCGAATCAGTGATCAAAAATCTCCAAACAAATAAGAGCCCTGGACCTGATGGCTTCTCTGGGGAATTCTACCAGACATTTAAAACAGAATTAATCCCAATTCTTCTCAAGCTATTCCAAAACATAGAAATTGAAGGAAAACTCCCAGACTCATTATATGAAGCCAACATCACTCTGATTCCCAAGCCAGACAGAGATCCAGCAAAAAAAGAGAACTACAGGCCAATATCCCTGATGAATACGGATGCAAAAATCCTCAACAAGATCCTTGCAAATCATATCCCTGAGATCAGGAACACGACAGGGATGTCCACTCTCACCACTGTTGTTTAACATAGTGGTGGAAGTCCTAGCATCAGCCATCAGACACCAAAAGGAAATCAAAGGCATCAGAATTGGCAAAGAGGAAGTCAAACTTTCACTCTTCGCAGATGACATGATACTCTACATCAAAAACCCGACAGACTCCACCAGAAGCCTACTAGAACTGATCCAAGAATTCAGCCAAGTTGCAGGGTACAAAATCAACGTACAGAAATCGGTTGCATTTTTATACACCAATAATGAAGCAACAGAAAGAGAAATCAAGAAACTGATCCCATTCACAATTGCACAAAAAACCATAAAATACCTCGGAATAAACCTAACCAAGGATACAAGAGATCTGTATGATGAAAACTATAGAAAACTTATGAAGGAAATTGAAGAAGACACAAAGAAATGGAAAAACATTCCATGCTCATGGATAGGAAGAATAAATATAGTTAAGATGTCATTACTACCTAAAGCACTCTACACATTCAATGCAATTCCAATCAAAATTGCACCAGCATACTTCTCAAAACTAGAACAAACTATCCAAAAATTTGTATGGAACCACAAAAGACCCCGAATAGCCAAAGTAATACTGAAAAATAAAACCAAAACGGGAGGTATCACCATCCCAGACTTCAGCCTCTACTACAAAGCTGTCATCCTCAAGACAGTATGGTATTGGCACAAAAACAGACACATAGACCAATGGAACAGAATTGAGAACTCAGAAGTGGACCCAAAAGTATACAGCCAACTGATCTTTGACAAAGCAGGAAAGAATATCCAATGGAAAAAAGACAGCCTTTTTAACAGATGGTGTTGGGAGAACTGGACAGCAACATGCAGAAGAATGAAACTAGATCATTTTCTCACACCATGCACAAAAATCAACTCAAAATGGATAAAGGACCTGAACGTGAGACAGGAAACTATCAACACCCTAGAGGAGAAAGCAGGAAACAACCTCCTTGACCTCCACCGCAGCAACTTCTTACTTGACACATCCCCAAAAGCAAGGGAATCAAGAGCAAAAATAAACTGTTGGGACCTCATCAAGATTAAAAGCTTCTGCACAGCCAAGGAAACAACCCAGAAAATTAATAGGCAACCAACGGAATGGGAAAAGATAGTTGCAAATGACATATCAGATAAAGGGTTAATATCCAGAATCTATAAGGAACTCACCAAACTACACGCCCGAAAAACAAACAACCCAGTGAAGAAATGGGCAGAAGACATGAACAGACACTTCTCCAAAGAGGACATCCAGATGGCCAACAGACACATGAAACGATGCTCAGCATCCCTCCTCATCAGGGAAATACAAATCAAAACCACACTGAGATACCACCTCACGCCAGTCAGAGTGGCTAAAATGAGCAAATCAGAGAACTCTAGATGCTGGCGAGGATGTGGAGAAACGGGCACCCTCCTACACTGTTGGTGGGAATGTAAACTGGTACAGCCCCTCTGGAAAACAGTGTGGAGGTTCCTCAGGAAACTAACAATAGAACTCCCCTATGACCCAGCAATAGCACTGCTAGGAATTTACCCAAGGGATACAGAAATGCTGATGCATAGGAGCACATGTACCCCAATGTTCATAGCAGCACTCTCCACAATAGCCAAAACATGGAAAGAGCCTAAGTGTCCATCAACAGATGAATGGATCAAGAAGATGTGGTTTATCTATACCATGGAATACTACATGGCAATGAGAAACAATGAAATCTGGCCATGTGTAGCAACATGGATGGACCTTGAGTGTGTTATGCTGAGCGAAATAAGTCAGGCAGAGAAGGACAAATATCATATGTTTACACGAATAGGAGGATTTGGAGGAACTTGACAGATTAACAAGGGGGAGAAGAACGGCGGAAATGGTGGGGCAAACGGAGAGAGGCAAACCATGAGAGACTCTTGAATGCTGACAAAAACTGAGGACTGATGGATGTGGGGGGGAGGGGGGATGGGCATGGAGGAGGACACTTGTGGGGATGAGCACTGAGTGTTATGTGGAAACTAATTTGACAATAAACTATTTGTAAAAAACAAAATAAAAAATAAAATAGAAAGTAAAAAAAAAAAAGAAGCTTTTTTCAAAGAGTTAAAGGGTAGAATATGGTTGGATAGGTGAGAGAAGGGTGCTGGTATTATCCAGGGAGACTATATGGTCTAATTACTCCTGAGAGAAAGAGATGAAAATGTCAGTAGGTATAGAATTTACGTCTACAGAATGGACTCGTGATTGTTTAAGCAAGCCGGTGACCAGAGTTAATGAGGTTAGTGTTATGGGGAAAAAAGAAAGAAAAGAGAGAGGAGAAAAAAAAAGGGAGGAGGGCAGCTCTCAAGCAGGGATGTGCGTGGTGTGATCCAATGCGTCAGGAGGGATTTCTCCCTTGGCGGTGTGAGGTGGAGAGTGGCGGTGCTCCAGTCCCTTCTTGAACCTAGCGCTGCACCTCGCTTTTTTGGGCGTGTAAACTCCCCGTACCGGGGCACAGCCAAAGTTGGTTGCACTCTTCAACCCAGGCCAGTCCCAGTCTCCAAATTCCAGTCTGCGCGCCCAGCTGAAATTTCCTTAGACACAGCTTCCCAGGCAACCCCCTTGGGGCAATTCCAGGCCCCCTGCGGAGCTCTGGGGGTGGAGTCAGAATCGCTGCTTCCTTCTCTGTGTCAGGCAGGTGGGCCTGGGTGGGGGCTTGCCTGCAGGGTGCACCGAGCCCGCTGGAGTGAGGAAAACCGGGTCCCTCTATGTCTAGTCACCGGAAACACGAACTCACAGGCAAATTTCCCAGTTTTTACCTCTCTGCCTTCCCTCTAGAGTTCCAGCCAGCCAGGAGTGCAGACGCCCAGTGTCTGCGCACGGCTCTTTCAGGGTTCCAAGCCAGCCGGGAGGACATAGCGGCAGGCGTGCCGCTACTCTAGAAGTCCAGCCGCCAGGAGTCAGCACAAAGGAGCAGTCTGTGCTCTCATCCCCTCCGGGACCAGTTGGCACGAGGCGACCTGATGTACACGTATTTGGCATGCAGGGTGTTTCTAAGCCCCAAGCAGAGGTTTTTGCTCCAAGCGGAGGTTTTTCTGTTTCAGACTCTTTTTCCCCTCTCACTCCCCGCAGAGGGGGATCGCCTCCGACTCTGGAGTCTCTGATCCCCTGCCGATTTTATCTTCCCCAGTTTGCACTCACGTTAGAAGGCTTTCTCAGTGGATTCTGCGTCCTTTTTCTCCCAATCTCTCAGGTTTCATAAGGTTCCCAATGGCTTCAGATCTTTTCCGTATGAGGTATGGGCGCGAGTGCAAGTACGGAGCTCCTTACTTCTCGGCCATCTTGTCCCTCCCCCACCATTAGTCTCTTCATGTAGGCCTTGTGGCCTAAGCAACAATCAAGATTAAATGTTTGTACATTTAGAGAGAGAGAGAAAGGGACCTCACCTAGAAAAATTCAACAAATATTTATTGAGTGCCTACTCTATGCCAGCATATTTATAGGCCCTGGGTAAACACAGCAGTGAATAAAACATACAGAAAAAGTATATATATAAATATTTATATTTCTACTAAATATTTCTATATATATTTCTACTAAAAACATATTCAGTGGCAATGAAAAATGCATTTTAAAATTTTCTCAATAGATGTTGTAAATTTTCCTTGGAACAGGTTATATACATCTGTGGGTTTAATATCTACAGTATAGTAATTTTATTTCGAATGAGTAAAATCAGAGTAATATTGCCCATTTTTTTCTTTTTCTCTTCTGGTTGCCTCAAATCATTTGCTAAGTATACATTTTTGTCTTAGCCTTTTTGTAGTGGCAATTTGTGACACTGAATATTTCTGCCTCAATGAGGACTCTTGCTGAAAACTTATTCTTCATTTTTCTGGAGTTATGTGCTGATTTCCATAGGAAGAAAACTACAATATTTGTCATATAATAGTGAGATATAATATCTTAAAGTTGAAGAAAATATTTTTTAATGTTTTGGCAGGAATATTAATAATTTCACTGTAGGCATGAATAGCTTATTTTGGGGGCAGGGATATAACATTCTTTTTTGTTTAAAAAATATTTTAATTTTTTTAAAAAATTTAATGTTTACTTACTTTTGAGAGAGAGAGAGACAACAAAGGAGCAGCAGCGAAAGAGGGAGACACAGAATCTGAGGTAGGCCCCAACCCACAAACCACAAGATCATGACCTGAGCCAAAGTCAGATGCTCAACTGACTGACCCACCTAGACACCCCTTTTAATGTTTTTGAGAGAGAGAGAGAGAAGAGAGAAAGTGGGAGAGTGGCAAGGAGAGAGAGGGAGACACAGAAACTGAAGCAGGCTCCAGGGTCTGAGCTGTTAGCCCAGTGTCCGACATGGGGCTCGAACTCACAAATTGTGAGATCATTACTTGATCTGAAGTCAGACACTTAACCGACTGTGGCACCCAGGCATCCTTAACTTTCTTTAGCAAACTTTAACTCTCATCGGCTTTTCTATATTTTCCCTGTGATGAAGGTGAATATAGAGTGCCTTTTTTTATTCCTGGTATACTCATGGTGACACATGGCTTTTTCAAAGAATGGCTCCTGAGAGCTTGTTTGGTAGCTTTGGAGCATAGTAGATCTTTTTCTACTTCTGCCATATCCAATTCCAATTTCTGTTTCCTAGCCAATACTCTACTGCTATTGGACATTTAATTAGAAATTAGTTCTAATACTACTTATTAACTGCTTCTTATCTGTTGACTTCACTTTAATTTCAAAGCTCTTGACATCAAGGTCAATGTCTTAACATTAAAAAGTCTTTTTTTTTTTTTTTAACTTCAGCTTCCCCTTCAACACATGTCACTTTGGTAAGCATATAGTAGGAACTCAATAATTACTTTTCGATTCATTCATTTAGTCAAGACATGGGGATTGGTATAAGCAGTGTGGTGCAGTAGAATGAGTATTGAACTGGAAGTCAGGAGAACTTGACTGGAGACTGAGCTCTACCATTTACTAGGTTAATGACCTCAAGCTTTTCACAGTTTTCTGAGTTGCAATCCTTTTTTTAAAATGAAGGTGCCTACCTGGCTGGTTCAGTCGGTTAAGTGTCCAACTTTGGCTCAGGGCATGATCTCATGGTCTGTGGGTTTGAGCCCCATGTAGGGCTCTGTGCTGACAGCTCAGAGCCTGGATCCTGCTTCAGTTTCTGTGTTTCTGTCTCTCTCTTCCCCTCCCCTGCTCACATTCTGTCTCTCTCTAAAAAATAAATAAACATAAAAAAATAAAAAATAAAATAAAATGAAGGTGCCTAAACTAAATGCTTTTTTTTCTCAAATTGTTTTCTATGAACCAGTTATCCAAAGGAGTGAATAAGAGTCTTCTATGTTTCTACTTCCCACTCATGCCTTACAGTTACTGAATATTCTGTCATCCTCTGGTATTTATATTTATGTCTCTGCTTGATGATAGATAACAAAGTGATTTCAAAAAAAGGAATTTGAATATAGTGTAGTATGTTCAGTGGAAAATTGTTATATAGAAAATAAAAAGGCAGATTTTTCCCATGGTCTATTGTTTTTCTAGGCACAGTTACTAATGGTTTCAAAACATATCCCTCAAAGAATAACAAACCTTTGCTTTTTAATGCTTTCTTTTACATATTTGCTTTAATTTTATCCAAATAGAGGATCTGTGTGTTATAGACCAAATTTCCTCAAGCTGGCCTTCTTTTTAAAATCTGAAATTTTCTAATCACAGTCATTTGTGAGAGCAAGACTACACATGCTGATAGGAAAGACAGCAGAATCAGCTAATTTTAGGACTAATTAGAATAGCCATGAAAATAAAGATTGGTCTATGTGTGTCCTGTAGGACCTTAGGAGAAATCAGTCTGGCATAAGAATGTATATAAATTTTAATATGAACCAATTTTTGATCAAATAAGGAAAATATTTTAATGAGAAGTTAAATATAATCTGTCTTGCTTTCTTACCACATAAAGTTGTTGCAAGGACTTAATAAGACTTAACACATTGATACTAGGTGTCCTTGAATGATATCTTAGACTTCTTTCCTGGCCACTAATGCCCATTCTAGGGTAAAGAAATGAGAGCACTCTTCAGTGCTTCTGGGAGATCTTAAATCCCCATTGTTGAAGACTCCCAAATCTGCAATGCGAACTTGTTTCCTTCCTTAATTTCCAATTTGATTTCCAACGGTCTATCAGCAATCATATATAGGATAGTGAATTCCATTATCATTTCAAATCAACAGAATCATAGCCAGAATGATCACCTTTCCTCTATCCAATTGTTTTCCTTCCTGAATTACCTAATTTTTCTCCAAGCTAGTTTTTCATAGTGCAAACCAGAAAAACAAAGATTATTTAGGCTTCGCCTAAGGCGATTCAAACCTCCTAAAAGGAACAACATCTAGAAAGAAAGTAATGAGCTAAAGTCTGGGAAGTTGGAAAGGGAGGCAGGAATGGAGCTGGAAAAAGAAAGGTTTTGGAAACTGAATGGTTCAAAGGCAAGGAAAAGCACAATGAAATTGAAGGTCAGTTCAGGAACTAATTACACAAATTTGGCTTGTCTGATTCTCCATCCTTCTTATGTGGCTTAAGCACCTTTTAGGGTCTACAGTATTATTTTTAAAAGGAAAAGATAGTATAGTAGAATTTCTGTTAATATAAATACTTCTCTCCATTTTGAAATCTCAAAGCCTTGAAGCCATCTTAGATTGTTCACTCCCTATAGTATTCTAAGAACTAAACAGAACTCAACAAATGCTTGCCAGAATGAATGGATAAAAGCCCTGTTAATGGTTCCTCCCTAGGCTTCTTATACTCATCTTTTTTACTTCTTCCCATTGTGAGCCTAGCCCAAGCCAAATAATATCACATCCAAATTCTTAACTCTATTATATGAATTCTTCGAAAATGAGACCCGAATTTATTTCCAACTTTATCTTTCTTTGCTGCCCATCAGGGCCTTTCCACTTATTATAAAAAGTTTTCCATTCACTGTCTTTTGGTCATGTTTATTCTTTTGTTTCTTTACTATTCCTTGTACACACCCTATTCCCCCATTTCAATTGAATACAATATCCCTTAAGACTCAGTTTAAGCCCTATCATCTCTGTGAAAACCACATACATTTCTGTGAACATGAATCACATTTAAAATATTCCATTGTAATTCTTGCTGTATCATACATGTTGGCACTTAATCATTTTTTTCCCTCCTAAATGGTATGTGTGTCTTGTCTTCCTAGAAAGTGTGTGTGTGTTTGAGGCTGAAGACTATATTTTAAATTTCTTTTGGGTTATCTACAATGTTTAGCAGAAATGATTGTTGAGTTAATGGTTTATGCTGAGTACCTAGGAAGTGATGGTAAAGGAAGTAATGATAAAATAATATAAACCTGTTTACTTTATTATTCACGAGATCAACAAAACACTTTAAAGACTGAAAATATTTTTCAGTTTTTAGTAATATAGTTTATAGTAATAACACAATGTTCACAAAGATGATACATAGATATATACAAAGATGAATGTATATATCATCTTTATAATATGCATTTATATATAAAAGACAGAGGATGCAATTTTCTGAAACAAGGATTTAATAGTTGAAACCAATTCAACATAAAAGGCCTTTTTTTCTTATGAGCATATTTGAGAAGTTGAGGGAATTTATGCTCTTGGGATTTTAAAATGTGTCCATAGGCTTCTAATAAAAAATAAAATGACTCCTGAAACAAATCATTTTTATAGAGTCATATCCAAAGAATTTCTAATGAAATAACTGCTGTTTTACTTCTTTTTAAAAGATGTTTACTCATTTTTGAGAGAGAGAGAGAAGCGAGCGAGAGAGAGAGACAGAGACAGAAGAAATGCGAATGTGGGAAGGGCAGAGAGAGGGAGGAACAGAGGATCTGAAGCAGGTTCTGCACCGAAAGCAGTGAGTCCAATGTGGGGCTTGAACATGAACCAAGAGATCACAACCTGAGCCGATATCGGGTGCTTACCTGACTGAACCACCCAGGCACCCATATTTCTTGCAAAACTTGAAATGAAATCATTGCCATTGAATCCACATTTTGAGGGCAGTGATTTAATTATCCCTACATATCCCATAGAACAATTTTAAACTTTAATAACTAAAGTCTTAGAAGAAATAATCAAGCTATTGAAGGAAATATTTTGAGGTTATTACTGGTGAGGTAAAACTAGATATAACTAGTAATTGTTACAAATATTATTTTTCAGGGAGGTAAACTTTAAGCAGAGCATCCCTAAACTAGGAAACTGTTATCTGAACATATCTGAAGTGGAGGCTGGCCTATTGGTCTAAGGATTATAAAATAATAACAAAATTAGCTCATCCTAAATAAAATGCTAATCTTGAACCACTTGATGAAATTAACTTGTATACCTTTAATAGCATTAGTTTTCTTTCTCATTTTTTTCTCCTTAACATTTTATAAATGTCATAGTAAATATTAAAAACCATGATGTCTCTCTTGTATTTCTGAAATCATTATCTTGGATATTACTGCACAATTTCAAACATTTGAAAGACTCCGACTCGGGCTCAGGTCATGATCTCACGGTTCATGGTTTTGAGACCTGCATCAGGCTCTGTGCTGACAGCTAGCTCAGAGCCTGGAACCTGTTTCAGATTCTGTGTCTCCCTCTCTCTCTGACCCTCCCCTGCTCATGCTGTCTCTCTCTCTCTCTCAGAAATAAATAAAAAACATTAAAAAATAAATAAAGTAGTTAAATTATTGAAAACATAGCAAACAAGAAATACACTTCAAAGAAGAAAGATAACAAAAAGACATCTTTTGTGAAAAATTTTATTTTTAAATGAAGAATATTTATGAATAAATGGCACACAGAAAAGATGAATTCTTTTCCTTTCTCTTTAAATATAAGCATCATCAAATATTAAGTGCCTATAAATATCTACTCTAATTGATCTCATGCTTTTCTTTGACCTTGATACATAGGGTGGATGCTTCCCTAAAGAGCTAAATACCTGCTACCTTGCCAGCTGAGTTCTTCTTGTTGCTAAATCACTTGTTCCCAAAACGCTGTTCCCTCTAGGATGTAACCTCTCTTTTAAAATGTTTCTGTATATGCCACAGCCTATCATACTAATGCTGTCTGCAAGATCTGCCAGTAAAGCAAGCATGCAGTAATGGTACTGCTGCAGATTTCAATGCCGCTCCAAGCATAATACAGTCAACTCCTATAGGGAGATGATGTAAGATAAAGTTTCAGGGCTATGATGAACGGGTCTTGAAATCTAAATAGCTTCTGCAAGGCAAATGGCTCTGTGTTTCTTAGGTAATTGTAGTCCCTGAAATCAAACCACCTCTCAAGGTGTGCAATGACATAGTTATCAAATGTTTTAAATGATTTCTTGAACATCAAAGCTTAAAAGAATGACAGGTTTAGGTTTGTTGGAAAGTCATAATATTTGTCATTCAGCCTCTGAATCAGCTTATTCCTATCGTTTGGAATGAAGCTATACAGATGGCAAGCACTTGAATTCCCCCCCCCCCCCGAGACTGCTGTCCTAGAATTATAGCAGTATATTAAAGGTAAAAATACCCTTTAAAATTAAATTTCTCAGTTCCCAGGGGATGTTACCTTGGTAAAACTTGGTAAAACTTGATCCTTCATTTTTTTTTTTTAAAGAGCTTGTGCACAACAATATCACATCAATTAAAGGGTATAGAGTAGAAGATTCCTTTGGTGAATCTTGTATGTTTGTAGTTGAAATTTTAAATTTATTTTGCTTAGATATTTCAAGCAAGTTAATTTATATAATTAATAAGAGTAATTCTACTTTAAGACGTTTTTCCAACAGTAAATAGATATTTTGGTCTTGAGGACTGTAATGCAAATATGTGAATCTGACCTAAATCATTAGTGACAGAGATAACAAATTATACTTGAGTTAATGCCTATTATTATTATTATTATTACTATTAATATTATTTAGAAAGAGAGAGCATGAATGGGGGAGAGGGCAGAGGGAGAGAGAAAGAATTTTAAGCAGACTCTACATTCAGCACAGAGCCCGATGCTGGACTCAATCCTGTGAGATCATGACCTGAGCTGTAACCAAGAGTCAGGCTCAACCAAGTGAGCCACCCAGGTGGCCCTAGGAGTTAATTTTTAAAAAAAAAAACTTGCCTTGGATGGCTATTTGCTTTACTCTTTAATATGCATGCTTAACCTATTTTAATAAAGTTTTCTGGGTTTTTTTAAAACATAAAATGGATAATTGAGTATAAAGTATGGTAATTTCTTTCTCAGCTAACCACACATATGGGGAACATGACTGTTGAAGTCAAAGAGCATATCCAAGTCAGTACCACTGACATAGCAGCAGTGTCTCCTAATTACAGGCAGAGCACATTAGAAATGAACAAATACATGTAAGCCTTTCCTCTTCTGTACTGTTCTCTATCATGGCATTTACTATGCTATTTTGTAGTTGTTGGTTTATAGGCATGCCTCTTGCTTTGACTGTGTGCTTCTTGAGGGTAAGGATCCTGTCTTTCATCTCCATAAACCCTCACTTAACACAGCGACCACCATACTTTTAAGTGCTGAAAATAGTTCTACTGATTTACTGAACATCCTGTGTTATAAGACCCACAAGAACAGTGATTCTGTTGAATTCATTTCCATATCTTGAGTTCTTAGTACACTTCCTGGCCAAATGATAGCTCTATGTTTTGAGAATAACTGTTACATATATCATCTCATTTCAGCTCTTCATAAGCTTCATGGACTAATATGCTAGATGATTATTATCCTCATTTTATAAATGAGGAGTAAAGATCCAGAGCAATGAATTAATTACTAATATTAACTTACTAAAACATAATATTTAGTGAGAAACTGGACAAGGGAGCTCATCTATGTGTTACTAAATGTCCTTAAGAATAGGTCTTGAGGAGGTCTGTTCCCACTCTTGCACAGAGAAAAGAATGTTGCTATCATTGTGTACAGTTATTGGCAAGTACTTATACTTCAGTGATATTTGTGTGTGTGTGTGTGTGTGTGTGTGTGTGTTGATATTCTTTTAACTTCTTCAAAGATGTAAGGACTGATTATCCATCATCTAATGTTTAATCATTTAGTTTACACAATTTTTGTAATATGCCAACTAATGTAAGTAAAGCAATTTACTCAATTTCCTGAAACCCGACCATTTTCTCCTTTAAGGTGATGGAATACCTCCTACAACATTTCTAATCATAATTTTGGTGCAATGGGTCAACAGTAGATAACCTCAATGGCAGTGAGATCACTGAACTGGTACTCTGGGATTGAAAACTATACCAATAAATTTGATGAAACATTAGTGTCAGAACATCCTTGGAAAAATATTTTAGTTCATGTTAAAGTTGACTACAATTCTGAGTATTTTCAGAAAAGCAAAGCCTTGTGAAGACATAATAAAATTTCTACTTATTGCTAAAGGATCTTAAAGTACACTTTTCCTGGGGCACCTGGGTGGCTTAGTCAGTTAACATCTGACTCTTGATATTGGCTCAGATTTTTGAGATTGATTGAACCCCTCATCAGGCTCTATGCTGACAGTGTGGAGCCTGCTTGGGATTCTCTCTCTCTGTCTCTGTCTCTCTCTCTCTCAAAAAAATACATAAATTTTAAAAAGTACATTTTTCCTAAATAGTTCATATTTTGCTTCATCCTCACTTGTAATGGCTTCCCAATAAAACAGTAGCTTCATGTTGTCATTTTAAGTGTAAATTGACTCTAATCAAATATTAAATTGCTACTCTAGTGTTTGATAAACTCCAGACATTTTTGACTGATGCTCTTTCTTCATTGACTGAAAATCTTCTAGCAGGTCACATAATCTTATCTTTTTCAGCAATCAAAAAGCATTTGGGTCATTTCCAATGTGAGGGAGGAAAGAGAAATGGATGTGATGTCCTGTCAAAATTAGTGATCTTTATGTGTAGAGGGACTGGTGGGTAGATGGAAATATTTTGCTACCATCTGATCTCTTTTTTTGAATAGATTCTGAAAATGTTACATAAAGATTATTAAAGTTGCCCTTTATTTCAGAGTTTTCTTGAGATCTTTCTCAAATTAAGTAAAATTCCTGGAGACATAAATCTATCTTGCATGGCCCAAAGAGAACCTGTTTCTATGAATAAATCTATTTCTTGGGGATGGGAGTTAGAAGGGTAAGAAAAGTTAAGAGCTAATTCTTTCTTCCTTCCCTTCATTCTTCTATACTTTCATCTTTTCTACCTTCTTTAACTCTTTCCCTCCCTCCTTCCTTCCTTCCTTCCTTCCTTCCTTCCTTCCTTCCTTCCTTCTTTCTTTCTTTCTTTCTCTCTTTCTCTCTCTCTCTCTCTCTTTATTTCTCTCACTCTTTCTCTTTCTCTCCTCCCTATCTTTCTAATAGGAACATCCCTAGAGAAAAAACATACACACCAAAACCACACACACACACACACACACACACACACAAATAATCCAAACAATAACACCTGTCAAAGTCTTTGCTAGCAAAGTCTGGAGTTTCCCTAGAGGGCAAGGGAGATAGAAATTTATACTTGCTGCCCAATTGATGAGTGATTACTTCTGGGGAGGAAGAGGTTTCTTGAGAATGTGGTCAGGGAGATGGCAGTACTACTGTTGGGAGGAGGTATATGCTGGGGACTGATCAAAAAGATCCACCATCGTACCTTGAGAGGAGAAGTAAGGATGCCCTGAGGTAAAGTCTAGTGTTTGGAGGCATGGATAGAACATCCCTGAAAAGCAGCTCTGTCATCCCGCTTTCTTCCATACACATTATAGAACACTGGCACCTGGCAGATGACAGAAAACCAGAATTCAATGGCATCATTGGGTAGCAGAATCATTAGAAATGATGGCGACCACTAGATATTAAGGATTAGACACTTATTTCATTTTTCTGTGACTTACTAAGCTATGAGATTCCTGGAGGATCTCGTAGAGGCAGAAGCTTCAATAATAACTTATAGTAAATGCTCTATCAGCTAGAAATGTGAGGGCACAAAACAAAGTTAGCTATAATTTTAAAAATAGGAACAAAGTATGTTATTTATTGTACTCAAGCAGTCTGAAATAAATTATGCCTATCACAAATATGTTAAAAAATTAAAGAATAGGGGCGCCTGGGTGGCTTAGTCGGTTAAGCGTCCGCTTAGGTCATGATCTCGCGGTTCGTGGGTTCGAGCCCCGCGTCGGGCTCTGTGCTGCTGCCGGCTCAGAGCCTGGAGCCTGTTTCAGAGTCTGTGACTCCCTTTCTCTCTGACCCTCCCCTGCTCACGCTGTCTCTCTCTCTCCTAGAAATAAATAAAAATATTAAAAAAAATTAAAGAATACATCAAGCCTTTGGGAAGCAGGATGGGGGCCAGAGGCACTTTCACCTTTTACTTAAAATGTGTATGCACATGTGTGTATATCTGGGGGAAGGGAGAATAATCTTTTTCTTTCAAAACAAAAACAAAAATTTTGGTTTGAGAAGTAAGTCTGAAGATGCATAGCAATCTCCAAGTTGGTCTGGACCACACCTAAGCCTGATGAGTATTCCTTGGATGGCTTTGGGAGCCTGGAAGCCCTAGATTCAGACATAGCCTTGAAGGGGATAAACTAGAAATAATGCAAACCTGTAATGTCTCTTCTATTCATTAGCTAATTTCATAAGGAATGTTTGTAAGTATAAATATTTTACATGATTTCATAAACTGAAATCATATGAACAATTAAATACCACTTATTTATTCATTCATCCTTTAATGAATATTTATTGGTAGCCAGACATTTTTCTAGGCACTTAGGACAAAAATTAATAAATTAATCTTGCCCCTTTTGCTAATTTTAATTGACCACTTTTTTTGTGCCTCCACACGGTTGATATGGGACATAGTGTTCTATTATACCATTTATCACGTTGTATTAAAATAATCAGTTGGGGCACTTGAGTGGCTCAGTCAGTCAAGTGTCCAACTCTTGACTTCAACTCTGGTCATGATCTCACAGTTCATGACATTGAACCGTGCACTGGGCTGTGTGCTGAGAGCACTGAGACTTCTTGGAATGCTCTCTCTCTCCCTCTGTCTGCCCCTCCCCTTTCTCTCAACATAAATAGGCATTAAAAATAATCAGCTTATGCAATTTGGGTTGAAAACAGTATTTATAATATAAAGGCAGAAAATGTGAAAAGACAAGAACAAAAGATTTGCCTACATAATAGAAACTGGACAGAAATAAAAATGAAGCATCAAGGAAATGATAAAATAGGAAAAATATTTGCAACATATATGACACACAAATTTTCTATCTGTAATATATAAAGAGTTCTTCTAGGACACTAGGCAAGAAATTAATAAGCAGTTGAAAAATCTCTAAAGGACACAAACATGAAATATACTAAAGAAGAAATGCAATAGCTGATAAATATATTTAAATGTTTAAACTCACTGGAATTCAAGAAAATGTAAATTTAAAGAACAAAACACCATCTATTTTTATCAAATTGGCAAAGACAAAAAATTTAAAATCTCCAATTCTAATTCTCTGACACAGAGTTTCTCAATCTTGGTACTATTGACATTTGGGAGAGGATAATTCTTTGATATAAGGGGCTGTCCTGTGCATTGTAGAATGTTTAGTAGCATTCCTTGCCTCTACCCACTAGATGCCAGTAGCATTCCTTTCCTGCTGTGACAACCAAAAATGTTTCTAGACATTGTCAAATGTCCTTTGTGAGGCAAAATTTTCCCGAGTTGAGAATCACCTCTGTAAGTGTATGGAGTTACTTGGTATTCTCCCCATTCATCATGATGGCTCTTACTTTCATGTATTTGAACATTATTACTCCAGTGCATTACCTTTACTACTCTTTAGCAGTTTCTGCTGGAGCTTTTGAGAAACTTGTCATGACTCTTCAAAATGGGTTCCCATAGCACACTGCATTTACCCTTAGTTAGCTTACCACTTTTTACTCTGTTTATATTTTATCTAATTATTTGCCAGGACGTTTTTTCATCAAGTTTTTATGTAAAATAGTGAGCAACATTAGTTTAAAGTTTAGAATTTAGTGATTCATCACTTACATATAGCAAGCACCCAGTGCTAATCAGAAGTGCCCCCTTAACACCCATCACCCATTTAACACATCTCCCTGCCCACCTCCCAACCAGAAACCCTCAATTTGCTCTCTATAGTTAAGTTTCCTGATTTGTCCCTCTTTCCTTTTTTTTCTGTATTCATCTGTTTTGTTTCTTAAATTCCACATTTGAGTGAAATCGTATGGTATTTTTGTTTTCACTGACTGACTTATTTCACACACACACACACACACACACACACACACACGCCACCTCTTCTTTATCCATTCATCAGTTGATGGACATTTGGGCTCTTTGCAAATTTGGCTATTGTTGACAACGCTGTGGTAAACATCAGGGTGGGTGTATCCCTTCAAATCAATATTTTTTTAACCTTTGAGTAAATACCTAGTAGTACAATTGCTGGATTGTAGAGTAGTTCTATTTTTAACTTCTTGAGGAGGCTCCATACTGTTTTCCAGAGTGGCTACACCAGTTTGCATTTCTACCAACAGTGTAGGAGGGTTCCCCTTTCTCGTCATCCTCCCCAACACCTGCTGTTTACTGTGTTGTTAATTTTAGCCATTCTGACTGGTGTGATATCTCATTGTACTTTTGGTTTGTATTTCCCTGTGATCAGTGATGTTGGCATCTTTTCATTTGTCTATTGGCCATCTTTATGTCTTCTTTGGAAAAATTTTTATTCATGCCTTCTTCAGTGGATTATTTTTTGGCGGGTGTTGTGTTTGATTAGTTCTTTATATATTTTGGATACTAAATATTTATCAGATATATCATTTCCAAATACATTCTCTCAGTCCTTAGATAGCCTTTTAGTTTTGTTATTTGCTTCCCTCGCTGTGCAGAAGTTTTTTTTTTTTTTATCTTGATGAAGCCTCAATAATTTATATTTGCTTCTGTTTCCCTTCTGTTAGGAGATGTATCTAGTAAAACGTTGCAATGGCCAATGTGAAAGAGGTTACTGTCTCTCTTCTCCACTAGGATTTTAATGGTTTCTTGTCTCACATTTAAATGTTTCATTCACTTTGAATTTATTTCTGTGTATGGAATTGGAAAGTGGTCTAGTTTCATTCTTCTGCATATTGCTGTCCAGTTTTCCCATCACCATTTTTTGAAGAGACTATCTTTTTTTCCATTCAATAGTCTTCCCTGCTTTGTCAAAGCTTAGTTGACCATATAGTTGTGGGTCTATTTCTGTGTGTGTGTGTTTGCTTTTTTTTTTTTTTACTTTGTGCTATTGATCTATGTTTCTGTTTTTGTGTCAGGGCCATACTGTCTTGATGACCACGGCTTTGTAAAATAGCTTGAGATCCAGAATCACGATGCTTCCAGCTTTGCTTTGCTTTTTCAGGATTGTTTTGAATCTTTTGGATCTTTGTGGGACCACACAAATTTTAGGATGGTTTGATCTAGCTCTGTGAAAAATGTTCGTTGTATTTTGATATGAATTGCATTAAAAGTGAAGATTGATTTGGGTAGTATAGACATTTTAACAATATGTACTCTTCTAATCCATGAGCATGGAATGTTTTTTCCATCTTTTTGTGTCATTTTCAATGTCTTCCTTCAGTTTTCTATAGTTTTCAGAGTAAAGACCTTTCACCTCTTTGGTTAGCTTTATTCCTAGGTATCTTCTGGTTTTTGGTGCACTTTTAAATAGGATCTGATGACTTGATTTCTGTTTCTGCTGCTTCATTATTGGTGTATAGAAATGCAAGCGATTTTTATACATTGATTTTGTACCTGCGACTTTACTAACATTGTGTATCAGTTCTAGCAATCTTTTTGTGAAGTCTTTTGGGTTTTTTATAAAGAGTATCATGTCATCTGCAAATAGTGAAAGTTTGACTTCTTTGTTGATTTGGATTCCTTTTGTTGTCTGATTCCTGAGGCTAGGACTTCCAGTACTATGTTAAATAACAGTGTTGAGAATGGACATCCCAGTCTTGTTCCTGACCATAGATGAAAACCTCTTACTTTTTCCCCATTGAGGATGATATCAGCTCTGCATTTTTCCTATTTGGCCTTAATCATGTTGAAGGTTTTATAGTTGTTGTTTTTTGTTTGTTTGTTTGTTTGTTTCCATGAATGGATGTTGTACTTTTTCAAATGCTTTTTCTGCATCTATTGAGAGGATCATGTGGTTCTCATCCTTTCTTTTATTAATGCGGTTTATCACATTGAATTACAAATATTGAACCACTCTTGCAGGCCAGGAATAAATTTCATTTTATCATGGTGAATGATTCTTTCAATGTATTGTTGGATTCAGTTCCCTAGTTTTTTTTTTGAGAGCTTTTGCATCCATATTCATCAGGGATATTGGCCTATGGTTCTCTTTTTTAGTGGAATCTTTATCTGGTTTTGGAGTCAGATAATACTGGCCTCAGAGAACGAGTTTGGAAGTTTTACTTACATTTCTGTTTTGGAATAGTTTGAGGTGAATAGATATTAACTGTTCTTTCAATGTTTGCTGGAATTTGCCTGTGAAGCCATCTGATTCTGGACTTTTGTTTGTTGGGAGATTTTTGATCACTGATTCAATTACTTTGCTGGTTATCGGTATGTTCAAATTTTCTATTTCCCCTGGTTTCAGTTTCGGTAGTTTATAGATTTCTAGGAATTTGTCCATTTCTTCCAGATTGTCTGATTTGGTATCATATAATTTTTCACTGCATGCTCTTAAAATTGTTTTTATTTCTGTTGTGCTGGTTGTGATGTCCCCTCTCCCATTTGTGGTTTTATTTATTTGGGTCCTTTCTATTTTCTTTTTGATAAGTCTGGCTAGTGGGTTATCAGTTTTATTAATTCTTTCAAAGAACCTGCTCCTGTTTTCATTGATCTGTTCTATGACTTTAAAAAATTTTTTAAATCATTTATTCTGCTCTATTCTTTATTTACCTTCAGCTGGATTACGGATTTACTTGTTCTTCTTTTTCTAGCTACCATATCGATATGGTTAGGTTATTTATTTGAGATTTTCTTGCTTCTTGAAGTGGGCCTGTTTTGCTATATACTTCCCTCTATTACTACTTTTGCTGCATCCCAAAGGCTTTTGACCACTGTGTTTACATTTTTAATTCCATGTGTTGGTTTTATATCTTCTTTAATTTCCTCATTGACAAATTCATTATTCAGTAGAATGTTCTTTAACCTCCATATATTTGTAGTCTTCCAAAATTTTTTCTCATGTTTGATTTCAAGTTTCATAGTGTTGTGTTCAGAAAATATGCATGGTATAATCTCAATCATTTTGTACTTGTTGAAGTCTGATTTGTGACCTAGTTTGTGATCTATTTTGAGACTGTCCCATGTGCACTTGAAAAGAATCAGTATTCTGGTGCTTTCAGATGGAATGTTCTGAAAAAATCTGTGAAGTCCATCTGGTTCACTGTGTCATTCAAAGCCATTGTTTCCTTGTTGATTTTCTGTTTAGATGATATGTTTATTGATGTAACTGGGGTATTATAGCCCCCTACTATTATATTATTATCAGTGAGTTCCTTTATGTTTGTTATTAATTGCTTTGTATATTTGGTTTCCTTCAAGTTGGGGGCATGAATATTTACAATGGTTAGGCCCTTTTGTTGAGTAGAATCCTTTATTAGGGTATAATGCCCTTCTTCATTTCTTGTTATAGTCTATTTTAAAATCTAGATTATCTTATATAAGTATGGCTACTCTGGCTTTCCTCTAAAGTCTATTTTCATGATAAATGATTTTCTATACCCTCACTTTCAATCTGCAGGTGCCTTTAGTTCTAAAATGAGTCTCTTGTAAGCAGCATATAGAGATGGGTCTTTTTTTTTTTTTTTCATTCTGAAACCCTGTGTCTTTTGATTGGAGTGTTTAGGCCATTTACATTCAAAGTAATTATTGATAGATACGTAGTTAGTGCCATTTTGTTACTTGTTTTGTCATTATTTCTGGTGATTTTCTTTGTTCTTTTCTAATCTTTGTCATTTTTTTGTCTCCTTCCCACTCAAAGGGTCCCCTATAATATTTCTTGCAGTGCTGGTTTAGTGGTCATGAATTTCTTTAGTTTGTCTTTTTTCTGGTAAATACTTTCTCTATCCTTCTATTCTGCATGATAGTCTTGCTTGAAAGAATATTCCTGGCTGTGGATTTTCTATCATTCAGCACATTGAATATATCATGTCACTCTATTCTGTTCTGCCAAGTTTCAGTGGAGAGATCTGCAGCTAACCTTATGGGTCTTCCCTTGTAAGTCAAGGGACTTATTTTGTCTTGCTGCTTTTAGGATTTTATGGAGGCACCTGGGTGGCTCAGTCGGTTAAGCGTCTGACTTCTGCTCAGGTCATGATCTTACGGTTCATGGGTTCAAGCCCTGCATCGGGCTCTGTGCTGACAGTCAGCTCAGAGCCTGGAGCCTGTTTCAGATTCTGTGTCTACCTCTCTCTCTGACCCTCCCCTGCTCATGTTCTCTCTCTCTCTCTCCCTCTCTCTCAGAAATAAATAAAACATTAAAAAAAAGAATTAAAATATGTCTTGGTGTAGCCTGCTTTTGATGATTTTGATGGGAGTTCTCTGTGTCTCCTGGGTCTAGATGTCTGTTTCCTTCCCCAGATTAGGAATCTTTTCAGTTATTATTTCCCCAAATAATCCATCTACCCCATTTTCTCTCTTTTCTTCTTATGGGAATTCTATGCTATGTCTCCTGCTATAAGCACATTCTTATCCATAAGATTATTTCTGTTCATGATTAATTGTTTTATATATTTAAGTACTTCCGTATTTGGTGTGTAGACATTTATAATTGTTAGCTCTTCCTAATGGATAGACCCTGTAATCATTATATCATGCCCTTCTTCATCCCTTATTATTGTTTTTACTTTAAAGCTCAGTTTGTCTTGGAGAGAGAGGCAAGATGGCGGAGAAGTAGGGAGCTCCATACATTTCGCCTGCACCCATCTCTCAAACACAGAAGGCCTGAAGTCATAGGACACTGAGCCACAGGAGTTTGGGAAGAGAAAGAGAGAGAATAAACTGGGAAGGAAACCTTATAAGTGCATGAGTGCAAACTGGGGAAGATAAAAGCGGGACGGGACCCAGACATACAGAGGGACGGGAGGGAACCTGGCTTGCATGCAGCTGCGGTGAGTGATTAACCAGCCAGTGGTGGTGAGCTGCCACAAGTCCAGGGGAAATGAAAGAAAAGCTGAGATTTCTCATAGAACTGTCCCTGGAGAAGAGGAAAAACCTCGGCTTGGAAAGACAGTGTTTTTTAGCTCTGGCTGGGGTGCTGACTTTAAGCTAGGTGCCCTGGTCCCAGAAGGTGACAGGAAAAACTCAACTGCCACGCGCCCAGCACCATCTATGGCAGCAACAGCCTGGTGAACTGACAGCAACACCTGCAGAGGCGGTCCCAGCGCCCGGTGAAGCAGCAGCGGTGTTCGCGACAACGGCCGGCTAAAGCGCCGGTGGCAGAGGCAGCGACCTGGTGAAGTGGCGGTGGCGTGAGCTACAGAGGCACGATGAAGCAGCAGTGGCCTGATGAAGTGGCAGCAATGCCCACGGCAGTGGTCCCAGCGCCTGGTGAAGCCACAGTGGCACGCGCAACAGCACCCGCTGAAGCTTCGGCAGGGCAGTGCAGCGACTCGGACTCTGCGGACCTGAAGTTGCTACATTCCCCAAGCACACTTGGGTTGTATCGCTGCTTGACCCCACCATATCTGAGGCTGCGACACTTCCCCCATCCCTCACTCAACCCAGGGCAACAAGGAAGGAGCGACCTGCAGGACTGTTCAGGGCGGTATAACAAAGCCCGGGGACTGGGACCTGGAAAAGAGGCAGACCATGGGGCATAGAACTCAGCTCACCTTGGATAAACCCTCAGCACAGGGAGATTGGACCGAAGAAGGGATTTGCAACACTTGGTTGAGAAGGGACTGGGGCGACACCATTCATCTCCCCACAATCACCAAGGCAGGGCCTCAGGGAGGCCAGTGGACACAGTGGAGACAAGACCTGCCTACAACAAACCACGCCCAACCCCGCCAGATAGCTGTTTTGTTGTTGTTGTAGCTGTTTTTACCTGAGCCTGGGTTTGCGTGTTTATTCGTTTTGTCTGTGCGTTTGTGTACCTGTGTTCCCTCTGTGGTTGTCTGTTTTCTTTTTCCAGGGCTGCCTCAAGGAACAAGCCAAACTACACATGGTAGAGACTCCCAAATACCACTACCAGTAGGGAAACAAAATAACCAAAAGCTCAACAAGAGAAACGAAGAGACACCATCCAAAGAACACTTCCTGAACAGACAGGCCCTGAAGAGTCAAAAGAGCCTTCTCTAATACAGCAGAACTCGCAGGGGCCGAGGGTACAACAAGTTTTTAAAAGTAACAAGAGATAGAAAGCTAACCAAAATGACGAAATGGAAGAACACTCCTCCAAAGAAACTCCAGGAAGAAATGACATCTAGAGAACTGCTCAAAACAGACATAAGCAACATACCTGAACAGTATTTAGAACAATAATCATAAAATTAATCGCCGGGCTTGAAAAAAGCATGGAGGACATCAGAGAAACTATGGCTACAAACAATATGGAGCTTAAAAGTAGTTATGGTGAATTAAAAAATGCGATAAATGAGATACACAATTATCTGGAGTCATCCAATGCACGGATTGAAGAATAAGTGATTTGGAAGACACTATTATAGAAAAAGAAGAAACTGAGAAAAAGATAGATAAATTAATCCAGGAACATGAAAGAAGAGTTCGAGAGCTCAGCGGTACAATCAAACAGAACAATATCTGTATCATAGGAATCCCAGAAGAGGAAGACAGGGGGAAAGGTGCTGAAGGAGTCCTGGAACAAATTATAGCAGAGAATTCCCCAACCTGGAGAGGGAAGTATACGCTGAAATTCAAGAGGCACAGAGAACTCCCCTCAGAGATAATTTGAATCGATCTTCTGCACGACATATCAGAGTGAATTGGCAAAGTATAAGTACAAAAAGAGAATTTAGAAAGCAGCTAGGGAGAAACGCGCCCTAAAATACAAAAGAAAACCTATCAGAGTGGTGACACACCTATCTAATGAAATTTGGCAGGCCAGAAAGGAATGGCAGGAAATCTTCAATGTGATGAAAAGAAAAAAAATATGCAGCCAAGAATCATCTATTCAGCAAGCGTGTTATTCAGAATAGAAGTAGAGATAAAAGTCTTTCCAAAAATTGAAAGAATTGTCACCATTAAGCCAGCCCTACAAGAAATCCTAAGGGGGACGCTCTGAGGGAAGTGTTGTAAGGAACCCAAGATACCAGAGACATCACCACAAGCACGAATCCCACAAAGGACACAATGACTCTAAACCCTTATATTTCAATAATAACACTGAATGTAAATGAGCTGAATGTTCTAATCAAAAGACATAGGGTAGCAGAATGGATAAAAAAAAATCCATCTATTTGCTGTCTACAAGAAATGTATTTTAGACTGGAAGATACCTTCAAATTAAAAGGGGATAGAGAAATATATATCATGCTACGGGAAGTCAAAGGAAAACTGGAGTAGCTATATTTATATCAGATAAACTGGACTTCAAATTAAAAACAATAACAAGGGATGAAGAAGGGCATTATATAATAATTACAGAGTATATTCACCAGGAAGAACTAACAATTATAAATGTCTATGCACCGATTATGGGAGCACCTAAATATTTAAAACAATTAATCACAAACAGAAACAATCTTATAGATAAGTATATGCTAATAGGAGGGGACTTTAATACTCCTCTTACAGCAATGGATAGATCAACCAGACAGAAAATCACTAAAGAAGCAATGGACTTGAATGACACATTGGACCTCATGGATCTGAGAGATAGATTTAGAACTCTACACCCTGAGGCCATGGAATTCACTTTCTTCTCAAGTGCACATGGCACATTCTCCAAAAAAGATCACATACTGGGACATAAAGCAGCTTTCAATAAATATAAAGAATTGAGATCATACCATGCACAATTTCAGATCATAATGCTTTGAAACTTGAAATCAATCACAGGAAAAAGTCTGGAAAAACTCCAAAAATATGGAGGCTAGAGAACACCCTACTAAAGAATGAATGGGCCAATCAGGCAATTAGAGAGGAAATAAATAATATATGGAAACAAATGAAAATGAAAATACAACAATTCAGGGGAGGGAGGCAAGATGGCGGAGAAGTAAGGATCTCCCTACTTGGACTCGCGCCCATGCCTCACACGGAAAAGATCTGAAGCCATAGGAAACCTTAAGAAACCCAAGAAATTGGGAGAAAAAAACTCAGAATCCACTGAGAAAGCCTTCTAACGTGAGTGCGAACTGGCGAAGATAAAATCGGGCCTGGATCAGAGACTGGAGGGACGGGGCGATCCCCATCTGCGGGGAGTGACAGGGGAAAAAGAGAGTCCGAAACAGAAAAACCTCCACTCAGGGGGAAAAACCTCCGCTCGGGGCGTAGAAAGACCTTGCGCACAAAATACCTGTGCACCAGGCCCCCCCACGCTCCAACTCGCCCCAGAGGGGCTGCGCTCGCGGACTGCTGCCTTGTGCGGGCCCCTGGCTGCGCTCCTGCCGCCATCGCCCTCCTGGCGGACCTGGACCCCTGGAGGAGCCGCGCGCAGGCATCGGGCGTCCGCGCTCCTGGCTGGCTGGAGCTCTAGAGGGAAGGCAAAGAGCTAAAAACTGGGAGATTTGCCCGCCAGTTTGTGTTTTGGGTGAAAAGTTACAGAGGGACCTCAATTCCTTCACTCCAGTGGGCTCAGCGCGCTGGCAGAAAAGGCCCCCCACACAGCCCAGGCCCCGCAGCCCGACCCGGAGGAGAAGGGTGCAGCGGCTTCTGGCTCCACCACCAGAGCCAGGGAGGAAGCTTGGAATTGCCCTGAGGGGGTTGCCAGGGATCTCCTGCGGCAATTTCAGTGGGGCGCATGGACTGGGATTTGGAGGCTGGGACTGGCCTAGGTTGAAAATCACAACAAACTTTGGCTGAGCCCCTGGCCCTGGGAGTTTACACGCCCATAAAAACCAGGCAGAGCATGTCACTCTCCTCCCTACAACCGCCAAGGCAGAACTCCTGCCTGACCCTCAGGCATTGGATTACACCACACCTATCCCTGCTTGAGAGCTGCCCTCCTCCCCTTTTCCCTGTTTTTTTTCTTTTTTTTTTGTTTTTCCCCCAGAACACTGTCCTGATTAACTCTAGTCACTTGCGTCCTTAAACAATCACATTTAGTCTATTCTGTAGATGTAAATTCTACACCTCCCTACTTTTTCATCTCTTTCTCTCAGGAGTAATTAGACTATATAGTTTCTCTGGATAACACCAGCATCCTTCTCTCACCTAACCAACCATATTCGACCCTTTAATTCTTTGAAAAAAGCTTCTTATCCCATCTGCCTGTTCATTCTATTTCCAATTTTGTTTGCCTCATCCCCACCCTATCTTCTCTCTCTGTCTCTATGCTCTTCAACCAGCACTGCACACACCTGGCTATTTAATTGTAGCTGGGAAATCCAGTTATATGCTATAAACCATTCTTTGTCCATTGGTATTCTTCTTTTTTTCCTTTTCTTTTCTTCCTTTTGACCTTTTTATGTATTTTTTTATTTTCTATTATTGGCCTTCCCTCCTCTGTCTTTTCTCTTAACTTTTTCACTTTCCCTTTAAGTTTGCATGTTAATCAGATATGTCAGTGCGTTTGTGTGCCCCTTCTCCCTGTGTGTTTGTCAGTCTGTTTTCCTCTCCAGGGCTACCTCAAGAAACAAGCCAAAGTACACATGGTGGAGAGTCCCAAATATCACTATGAGTAGGAAAACAAAATAACCCAGGTCTGAACAAGAGAGACCAAGAGATACCATTCAAAAAACACTCTCTGAAAGGATAAGCCCTGGACAGTCAAAGAGTCTTCTTGGATACAGCAGCGCTCACAGGTGCAGAGAGCATAACAGGCCTTTAAAACTAACAAGAGTCAGAAAGCTAACTAAAATGACGAAACGAAAAACCTCTCCTCCAAAGAAGTTCCAAGAAAAATTGACAGCCAATGAACTGCTCAAAACAGATATAAGCAGCATAAATGAAAAAGATTTTAGAATAATAATCATAAAATTAATAGCTGGGCTTGAAAAAAAAATAGGAACATCAAAGAAACTATGGCTACAGACAAAATGGAGAATATAAAAGGCATGAAGAATTTTAAAAAGCAATAAATGAGATACATAATAAATTAGAGGCCTCCAATGCACTGATTGAAGAGGCAGAAAGGAGAATAAGTGATTTAGACGACACCATTATAGAAAAACAAGAAGCTGACAAAAAAAGAGACAAACTGATCCCGAAACATGAAAGAAGAGTTCGAGAGCTCAGCGACATGGTCAAACGCAACAATATCCGTATCATAGGAATCCCAGAAGAGGAAGAGAGGGGGAAAGGTGCTGAAGGAGCCCAGGAACAAATTATAGTAGAGAACTTCCCCAACCTGGGAAAAGAAGTAAACGTTGAAATACAAGAGGCTCAGAGGACCCCCCTCAAACGTAATCTGAATCAACCTTCTGCAAGGCATATCATAGTAAAAATGGCAAAATATAAGCCCAAAGAGAAACTTTTGAAAGCAGCTAGGGAGAAAAGGGCTCTAACATACAAACGCAAACCTATCAAAGTGGTGACAGACCTATCTACTGAAACATGGCAGGCCAGAAATGAATGGCAGGAGATCTTCAATGTGATGAACAGAAAAAATATGCAGCCAAGAATCCTCTACCAAACAAGCCTGTCATTCAAAATAGAAGGAGAGATAAAAGTCTTTCCAAATAAACAGAAATTGAGAGAATTTGTCACCAGTAAGCCAGCCCTACAAGAAATCCTGAGGGGAACGCTCTGAAGGAATTGTTGCAAAGAACAAAGATACCAGAGACACCATCACAAATATGAACTCCACAAAGGACACAAAGACTCTAAACCCACATATCTCAGTAATAACACTGAATGTAAATGGGCTGAATGATCCAATCAAAAGACATAAGGTAGTAGAATGGATAAAAAAACAAAATCCATCTATATACTGTCTACAAGAAACTCATTTTAGACTGGAAGATACCTTGAGATTAAAAGTAAGGGGATGGAGAAATATATATCATGCTACTGGATATCAACAGAAAGCCGGAGTAGCTATACTTATATCAGACAAACTGGACTTTAAATGAAAGACAATAACAAGAGATGAAGAAGGGCATTACATAATAATTACAGGGTCTATCCATCAGGAAGAACTAACAATCATAATGTCGATGCACCAAATATGGGAGTACCTAAATATGTAAAACAATCACAAACAGAAACAGGCTCATAGATAAGAATGTGCTAATAGTAAGGGACTTCAATACTCTGCTTACAGCAACGGATAGGTCAACCAGACAGAAAATCACTAAAGAAATAATGGACTTGAAAGAAACATTGGACCAGATGGATCTAACAGATATATTGAGAACTCTACATCCTGAGGTCAGGGAATTTACTTTCTTTTCAAGTGCGCATGGCACATTCTCCAAGATAGATCACATACTGGGACATAAAGCAGTCCTCAATAAATATAAAAGAATTGAGATCCTACCATGCACACTGTCAGATCATAATGCTTTGAAACTTGAAATCAATCACAGGAATAAGCCTGAAAAACCTCCCAAAATATGGAGGTTAAAGAACAGCCTACTAAAGAATGAATGGGCCAATCAGGCTATTAGGGATGAAATTTAAAAAATATATGGAAACAAATGAAAATGAAAACACAACAATCCTAAATCTATGGGATGCGGCAAAAGCAGTCCTAAGAGGAAAGTAAATTGGACTCTAGGCCTATTTCAAGAAATTAGAAAAAGCGCAAGTCCAAAACCTAACAGCTCATCTAAAGTAACTAGAGGCTGAGCAACAGGAATGCCCTAAACCCAGTAGAATAAAAGAAATAATAAAAATCAGAGCAGAAATAAACAACATATAGAGCAAAGAAACTATTCAACAGATCAATGAACTGAAGAGTTCGTTTTTTGAAAAAAGAAACAAAATTGACAAACCTCTAGCCTGGCTTCTAAAAATAAAAGAGAGCGCACCCAAATAGAGAAAATCATGAATGAAAATGGAATTATTACAACCAACCCCTCAGAAATACAGGCAATTATCAGGGAATACTATGAAAAATTATATGCCAACAAATTGGACAACTTAGAAGAAATGGACAAATTCCTAAACACACACACACTACCAAAATTCACACGGGAAGAAATAGAAAACCTGAACAGACCCTTAACGAGTGAAGAAATCGAATCAGTGATCAAAAATCTCCCAACAAACAAGAGTCCAGGACTTGATGGCTTCCCCGGGGAATTCTGCCAGACGTTTAAAACAGAACTAATCCCAATTCTTCTCAAGCTATTACAGAAAATGGAAAGCGAAGGAAAACTACCACACTCATCTTATGAAGCCAGCATCACTCTGATTCCCAAGCAGACAGAGATGCAGCTAAAAAAGAGAAGTACAGACCAATATCCTTGATGAATACGGATGCAAAAATTCTCAACAAGATCCTTGCAAATCCAATCCAAAAGCACATAAAAAGAATCATCATCCACCAAGATCAAGTGCGATTCATTCCTGGGTTACAGGGCTGGTTCAACATTCGCAAATCAATCAATGTGATCCATCACATCAAGAAAAGAAAAGATAAAAACCATATGATCCTGTCGATAGATGCAGAAAAAGCATTTGATAAAATATAGCATCCATTCTTAATAAAGACTCTAGAGAAAGTGGGGATAGAAGGAACTTACTTAAACATCATCAAAGCCATCTATGAGAAGCCTTCAGCTAACATCATCCTCAACGGGGAAACACTGAGAGCTTTCCCCCTGAGATCAGGAACATGATAGGGATGTCCACTCTCACCACTGCTGTTTAACATAGTGCTAGATGTCCTATCATTAGCCATCAGACAACAAAAGGAAATCAAAGGTTTCAGAATTGGCAAAGATGAAGTAAAACTTTCACTCTTCGCAGATGACATGATACTCTACATAGAAAACCCGACAGATACCACCAGAAGCCTACTGGAACTGATCCAAGAAATCAGAAAAGTTACAGGGTACAAAATCAACGTACAGAAATCGGTTACATTTTTATACACCAAAAATGAAGCAAAAGAAATAGAAATCAAGAAGCTGAATCCATTCACAATAGCACAAAAACCATAAAATACCTAGGAATAAACCTAACCAAGGATACAAGAGATCTGTATGATGAAAACTATAGAAAACTTATGAAGGAAATTGTAGAAGACACAAAGAAATGGAAAAACATTCCATGGTCATGGATAGGAAGAATAAATATAGTTAAAATGTCATTACTACCCAAAGCTATCTACACATTCAATGCAATCCCAATCAAAATTGCACCAGCATACTTCTCAAAGCTAGAGCAAGCTATCCTAAAATTTGTATGGAACCACAAAAGACCCCCAATACCCAAAGTAATACTGAAAAATAAAACCAAAACGGGAGGTATCACCATCCCAGACTTTAACTTCTACTACAAAGCTGTCATCATCAAGACAGTATGGTATTGGCACAAAAAGAGACACGGAGACCAATGGAATAGAATTGAGAACTCAGAGCTAGACACAAAGGTATACAGCCAACTGATCTTTGACAAAGCAGGAAAGAATATCCAATGGAAAAAAGACAGCCTCTTTAACAGATGGTGTTGGGAGAACTGGACAGCAACATGCAGAAGAATGAAACTAGATCA